>NW_024467579.1:0-2734 GCF_000804445.1 Metarhizium album ARSEF 1941 | reverse complement strand
AGGCAGCCTAGACCTAGCTAGTTTCTCTTAATATTATTTTGCTTTACCTTAGAAAGTTACTATAGTATTGCTACTTAATAAGCGCCTTATAGTAATAGTAGTATTACAGCTAACAGCTTAGTTTATAGCTAATACTATATTAGCAGCAGCCTGCTCTTTATATGCTTTTATAATAGTATTTTCTTTTATAAGCACTTTATAATATTATTATATTAAAATAGAGAGAGGGGAGGGGCTAGAGCTTAAGCTAAATGCACTCTAGCTGTAATACTTGCCTATAATTATAGTCTTTTAGCTGTCTTTATAGCTTTCTTTACTGCTATTATTATAGCTTTCTATAGCTGTCCTTAAGTTATAAAGGTATTATCTTAGTTAATTGCAGCTTTAGTTATAGCTTAGTATACCTCTGCCTTAGTATATACTTCCAGTATTACTTAGGCTCTCTTAAGAGTATTGCTCTTTAGAATATAGCCTATAAGTTTATTATATACTTCTTTTTAAGTATTATTAAGTTAGTCTTAAGTTGTAGGCAGCTTATTGCCTGCCTAGTTTTTATTTATTAAACTATTCTCTTTCTATATTTAGGTAGTAGCAACTCTAGGCAAGCCTCTTATTGCTACTATTAACAACTATTAGTATCTTCTCTGCTGCCTTACTCTTAGTGCAGCTGCTATATAGTATTATAAGTAGAGGCAATTAAGTATAAGAGAGAAGGTCCTTATATTAGTTTGTATTTTAAAGGCAGTCTTAAGCTAGCGCAGTAGTGCTATAGACTAGAGGCTAAAAAAAATTTTTTAATTTATTTATAATTTTAATAAAGTATAGAAAATAGTGTTTAATACGCTCTTTTACTATAAGCAATAAGTTATATAGCAATTTAGGCTATTAATATATAAGTTTATGCAGAATAATAAGAGTGCTATAATTTAGTAAGTAGGTAAATCTATATTCTAACGCTAGGTATATATATAAGGAATTAAGCTTAAAAACTCTCTCTTTTATATATATAAATTTAATAGCAGCATTAAAAAAGTAGGCTAATTAATTACGCTATACTTAATTAAAATGCTTATAAGCATAGGCCTATCTATAAACTTATAGTTAGAGAGTATATAAGCTATAGTATATCTTTATAATATAAGCTCTTGCTAAACTGCTAGTTAGAAATTACTATAGCAAACTCTAGACACTTAGTTTTATAATAATACTTAATTACTAACAAGAGAGTATATAATAGACTTAAAACCTAATTAGAATAGAGTCTATATATATAGCTGCTATATATATCTACTTAAAAGAGATTATAAAGTAGGCTATAATAAATAGTACTATAAAATAAGCTCTAGAGGCTATATTAAGTATCTAGTTAAATACTCTGCCTTTAATATATACTAAATATAGATCTCTTGCTTTAATAGAGTTATAATAATAAGGAATATAATATTTAATAAGTTTATTTTTTATAATATATATATAGAAAGTATAGTTAAGCTTTTTATGCTAAAATTAAAAGCTTAATTTATAGCTCTTTAAATTAACAACAAACTAGATAAAGAAGTTAACTACTTACTTTTCTTTATAAAAGATAACACTATAGTAAAACTTAATGTATATTCTACCTTAGGGGTAGAAGCTTAGATAATTCCTAAAGATAAAGAGCTAAGTATAGTAGAGCTAGAAATATATATAGAACTTTCTACTCTATATTAAACGCTTAATTATATATTTAATATAGATAATAATACTAGTAGTAAGCCTAAGCAGCTAACTAGTATACTATAAGCTTAACTAAGCATTAAGTTATAACCTTCTTAGATATAAATACTAGCCTAGACTAGAGATAAGACTTAAGTAATCTTGCTAACTAATATACAATAAAAGCAGAGTATATTAGCGCTAGAGGCTTACTAAGCGCTAAATAAGTTAGCTACTTGCTTAAATATATAGTAGAGAGCTTAGGTCTTAATAGAGGCATTTGCTGTTAATAACTATAGAATAAAGAGCTTATAAAGCATAGAAGCTTTATGCTATAGCATAAAGCAAGCTAGAAAGAAGTGCTAAGATTAAAGTGCTTTATATAGAAGACATCTTAATATATATTTAATGTAATATTTATAGCAGCTACTAGAGAATATTCTACTTAATTAGCAGGATATAAATACAAAAGCTATATAAAGCTTTATAATAGTTTATATAGTAATTAATATAATATATAATAAGGAAAATAGAGCTTAGCTTTAGCAATAGCTTAATCTAGAGAAGATTTACTTAACTAATTTAGTTAAAGCGCTTAAGTCCTAGAAGAAGATGCAAAACTACTTATTAAAAGCTTAATAAAAGAAAGCAATATTTCTATAGAGGTTACTGCACTATATAATAAAAGCACTTAGAAGAAAATTAAGTATATAAATATTTAGTCTAGGCTGCTGCCTCTTAAGTAGGTTTATATTTATAAGTTTAATAAGAGAAGTTATCTTAATAAATATAAAGTATATATTTATATATATAGCAATTTATAGAACTACTCTATAATTAAATAAACTTATATAGTAATACTTATAGTATATATATTTTAAATTATAATAGCGCTAGCTGCTAAGTATAATATAAAATTACTATAATTTAATATTAAGAATGCCTTTCTATATATAAAGCGCAGTAAGTATATAATACTAGTAATATATAAGCTTCTTAATAGTTATAAAATACTAGGGAAGTATATTTAATTACTTAA
>NW_024467623.1:1677-98321 GCF_000804445.1 Metarhizium album ARSEF 1941 | reverse complement strand
TTTAAAGTTATATATTTACTTATAGCTAAGATGCCTACTAATAAATTTATAAAGGCATTAAATAACTAGTATTTTAAACACTTTAAAGGCCTACTTAATTTAGTTAATTTAAGCAGCTAAGGCTAACTTTTATAATATTATAATTATATAAATAAAAGTATAGCTAAGAGGGGGCATTAAATTAATTACTTCTTAAATATATAAGTACTTACCTCTTTTAAGTAAAGTATACTTAAAAGGCAAATAAAATTATATAAAGTAATACTAAAATGCTAAATGCTAAAAATACCTATAGGCAAAAGCAAGCTGCTGCTTATATTAAAATATATATATATAATAAAATAATAAGAGTAAAGCTTACTTCTTAATAATTAAGTCTATAACTTAGTTAAGTAAAGCTTTTATATAAGCTTTTTTTCCTTTAGCTGCTAATAAGCCTCTAGCAGTATTATTAGCTTTAACACTAGGTATAAACTCTTTATATATAGAGTTAAACTTTATAAAAAGATTAAGCTATAATTAAAGTGCTTAATAGCACTTATTATATATTTATAGCTTAAAGTATTAGAATTAAGCGTAGAATTAAAGGTAATAAAGCATTAAAAGCTTACTTTACTATTTACACCTAGCGCTAATAGTATCTACTTAGCAATAAAGACTAATATAGTATAACTATATATATAATTAGTAATTAGCTAATTAGAGGAGCAAAATTAAGCTTACTAAGGCTAGTAAGTATAATTGCCTGCTTTATATAAGTAGTATTATTTAGAGCAACTAGTAGTTACCTTAAAGTAGCAACCTTTATTGCCTTTACTTATAATAGCTATATAAATATATTTCTTATAAAGTATATTATATAGTATATCTAGCTCTAGAGATTTAGTCTAATAGTTAGTGCGTAAGACTTATAAAGTAATACTTCTAAGTATAACTTACTCTCTATACTCTTGCAGGCTTAGTATACTGCAAGAGATAATAATATATAGAGAAAGAAGGCGTTACTAGCGCCTCCTTAGTATTAAAAGTAGAAGCAGCACTACTAGGCTGCTCCTTAAATATAGTAGATATAGATATACCTTAATCTGCTAGTACTAGCTGCTAGCAGTTAGTGTAAATAGACCTACCTAACTTAGTAGGTATAATAATAATAATAATAGTAATAATTAAAATATAAGCTTGTAATTATATAAAGGCAGTTACAGAAAGAAGAGAAAAGAGAAAAGAGAGCTTATAATACTTAATACTCTTAGAAAGTATATATAAATATAAAGAGCAGCTAGCTAATAAGTATATAGCACTTACTTTTAATTTACCTAAATAATAGTATAGCTATACTATATAAAACAATAGAATTAAAGCAAATTAAAGGTATTAGTAGGCATATAAAAGCTTTAATTAAACGCTCTATTAAGCGCACGCTTGTAGAGTCTAAGGCTTGCAATAGCTTTAAATGCAGCTTTAATTAGGGGGTATATTGCATAGCAATAGCATGCCTACACGCTCTAGCATACCTACCTAGAGCTAATAGATATATACGCACATAGAATTAAGTTAATACGCACTTAATGCGTAGAGCTAAGCGCACTTATTTAAAGAGCGCACATAATTCTCTCTTTTGTAGATTAATTTAAGGCTTTTAACTATTATCTAAGTAATATCTAGCTTAGTGCTACTGCTATTGTGTGACAACAAGAGGGCGCTGTGGAGCCAGATCGACGCCTCTTCAAATAAAGAGAGGTGTAAAGAGGATTATTACTACTTGCACGGCAATGTCACCTTATATTGACTCACTTGCGCCACCGTGATGCCTATCAACATCTCCGTGCAAGAGGGTAGCAGTTGTGCGATCGTAGCCCCAGTGTAGTCATTTTCTCTTGGGCCATTGGCGGCAATAGCTGTAGCTATCGTTGCAGTACGGCCTAGCGAAGGACTTTACGTGTTGAGAAGACGGCATATATCTATCTTCACAGGCGTAGTGATAGGAGCATAAAGCTGTGGGCATCACGACTAGAGCTTTAAATGTATTATATTTCTTATACTCTTTATAATACTATATTATAGTTAAAATACTTTATAAATTTAAGACTAGAACTTTCTTAGTTTCTCTTAGAGCCTATAGCTCTCTACCTATAGTATAGAATATTGCTTGTAATAGACTTAAGTAGTAGGCTTAAGTATATATAAGGCACTATATTAGTGCCTTATTAAAAACTTATTAAATATATATTAAATATATACTAAAACTTATATATATATTAGCATAAAAAAAGATAGAGAATTTTTTTCTTTTTCTCTTTTTTCTCTCTAAGTCTATAGTTAATACTAGTAATACTTATATATAGTTTTTTATAAAGCTAGTTCTTAATATACTATAAACTTTATATTATAATAATAAATAAATATTTTTTAAACTTTATAGAGATAAACTTATAACTACTTAATAATATAATATTATTAAGCTTTAAAGTTAAGCTAGCTGCTCTCTAAGAAGTTATATATAATTAAGTATAGTAAATTTGTAGATTAATATAATAATACTTTATATTATTTAGCTTAATATCTAGCTTATTAAGTAGTTCTTCCACATCATCTTCCTTTACAAGGTCGGGACTGGTGTCATCGGTCATGTGACTCCTCAGTCCCAGGATGGAGGAGTATTGCACAAAAGTGTGACGTGGGCCACGTCCATTTTTTGGCGATACATATTTGAGCACTGCAATTTGCCAGAATTGTGTTTCCGTCTCGATAGGCAGGGACGCAAGAGGTTGGGGTAGGACATCCTGCGACCCTGGTGTCATAGACATGCCCGCAACTGTAGTAGTCGGTAGAAAAGGTACACATCTGCAAGATTTATTGTTGGCGGACGTTTCTCCAAGGCACTACGGGTGTAGATCTACAAGCTGTTCGAGGTCTAGGGACTTACGGTGGATGTTGCTATCGAGCGAGACGGAAGAATTATGGAAGCTAGTGCCAGAGAACTTGGGCTAGGAAATGTTCAATGAATTCGAGTCAACCAAGAGGGAAGGGCGAACGATATACATATGTACATGTTGTATATTTCGGTGTCCCTGTGGGAACATTGGCCGCTGCTACAAATTATTCAAGGCCAGTTATATCCCCTCTCAAAGACAGGAGGTTCCGGGGTATATAGATACCTGGGGATTGGGCAGGAATTGTCTCTATGGACGGCAATTTTCACGTACTCAATGCACCAAACTACTTATGAGCCGGTCCTTTCAAGTTCCTGCCAACCCGTCCGTTTTAGAGCTGGTCTGTCAGTCACGATCACTGTCGCGCTCCACGTAACAAGGCAGTTAATTGGTGGCCTGGTATCTGCCATTCCGCCTCGGGTCGCAGCCTTGCTGCCGCACGGCACAGCCCACGCAGGCGCACGGAATTAGGATAATGCGCAGACGAATCGTGGACATTACAAATCTCAGCCATCTCCGGTTTCATGTGCATTTTCACTTCGCCAATTTGAGCTCAGAGCCCAACAGTCCTTCATGTTGTACGATGGCTCTAGAGCGCTACATACCGCCTTGCATTAGAAACCCTGCGCATAATCACCACCCACCGCCAGCGGAGAAACCCCTGAGAATTCAGATCGAGGGACCTTTGGTCTCAATTCAGAAGCTGGTGCCCGAGGCGAAATGGCACACTGATGTTTTCAAACATACATTTCCGCAGCCTGCAGGGCCATTGCTCGCAAGACTGGCGTTTGAAAAGATATTCGTACGACAAGCGCGGCCGGAAAGCATTGTCGGTGATCTCGTCATCCGAGATCAATACCTCGGCTGGGTAATGGAAGGCGGTCGGCCTTTAAAGTATGTACTCGATGCTCAAGCAAGCCGCAAGTCAAGCTCGTCCCTTGCCTTCTTTTTTTCGCTTGTATTATCGGTTATAACTGACTCAGTGACTAACCAGCCAAGCCGACTACTATGGAGTCACATTTGACCAACCACCTTAATCCCCCTCACAATGATTACCCTGAGGTCTTGCAGATTAATATTATTGAGATGGACGATGACGGAGGTGCGTATGCCAATGACAACCTGCCATACAAAGTGAACCCGGCGGATTGCACTAGCAGCAAGGTTCTAGCTGTCCCCAGATGTTGTCAAAAGAGGAAGGGTACGCAGGACCGGTCCAGGATCAACTTTGAGGTTGCTGATAGGGGTGCGAGGAGCCGGTCTGGCGAGGTGAGAACGAATGGGACTGGGCAATACGAGGATTCTCCGATGCTCAGCCTCTCCTAAGCTGTGTTGTAAACAATCCGGCTCAGTCACGGCGTCAGAACCACAATGCTCCTTTCTCGCTCTGGTCAGAACCGGTTGCCTCTGTGAGCTCGCCGACATGAGCGCAAGAGCTGACGACATCGTGGCAATTTCCCAGTCGTGCAAGTTTGCAGTCCGCTCAGGGTCGATTGCCTCCACGACCACCAAATTGGTGGCCTGCTCCTCAAGAGAAGACAATCGTATCCTCGTCAAGGCTGATCGCCACCGGGGATCTGCCACGGAGTTTGTAAAAGCAAAGGCAGCTTGGTATTCGGAAATCTCGCTCTGTTCCGAGGAGATCCATTGGCTTGCAGGCTGGACCTCCTTTGTTGTTGCAGGTGGTTTGCGCAAAACATCCTTTACCTGCCTAAAAGGGGCAGTGACGGGAGACGAGATGGATCAGAACAGACAACAATCGGCACACCAATGGATTGCAAAAGCGCCCAACCATTCCTTATCGACCTCTGACCGCGTTCTGACCATTCATTAGACGATATCAGAACCCTTGGTAACAACTCCAGCGCCTACATGAAACGTTTTGGCGGCCGTATCGTCGAGTCTCCTCAGCCAGGCTGATACATCCGTTCTCCCTTGCACAGATTCGGGAAGCAGTTGGGCGTAAAGTGCAAAGACGCTCAAACTGGAAGCGCCTGCCCCCTGGGATTTGTCCTCGCCATTCCTGCGAAAGATCTCGAGCAATACAATGCCAATCTAATCCTGCCAGGCTGTGTCTTGCCATCCACACGGCAGCCTTGGCCGCGGGAGGAGGCCATACCCACAGTCATTGTCGCTGCCCTTGATCATCTGAATCACGGCTTCACGCGTTACTCCTGGAGGTGGAAAGGCGGCGTAGCGTGCCAGGGAGCCGCGGCAGGCTGGTTTGAGGAAGGCATTATTCGCAAGAGAGGACACGGGCAGTGAAAGGTTGGTGGATTGAGAGCTTTCTGACAAGCAAGCTCCATGTCTGAGCAGCATTGCCGTCGGTTGAATTGCGAATCCCTTTTTGTTCCAAAACCGATGAGTCCCCTGCACAAAAGCAGCAGGGTGCCATGCGGACTGCAGGAGTGTGTCACGCCCCGGATTTGATTGGTCGAGGCTCACCGCGCGAACAGACTTTGGCGAGTCTCCCAGAGGCCCATTTCCATCCACCCTTGAACACTCAGCGGCTGCTTTTCCGACTGCCGGTGCGGCCAGCGGCCAAAGATCATATCATCATCCCAATTCCGCATTCCTTCATGTATTTGATCTCTTGATCCGAGAACCACTCCCAGACCAATGCGTACTACCAACCTTCAACCACAACGTGTCGAAACCACCATGGACACGGAGCAAAAAGAATCACAAAACTCTCTGGCTTCAGACTCCAATTTGCCCTCGACCACGTCTGCCAGGGGTCGTCATGACCAACCTGACACTGGGAACATGTCTGTCGATGCCGACGCCTCGTCCCGTCGAAATGTCTCGGCCTTTAGGAGTCTCGGAATACTCGACCGTTTCCTTGCGCTTTGGATATTTCTGGCCATGGCCATTGGCATCATGCTGGGCAACTTTGTCCCCAACATGGGGCCTGCGCTGCAACGAGGCAAATTTGTCGGCGTATCGGTACCAATTGGTATGCCAAAGCTTCCCCCGTCCAACCGGCCTTCATGTCCCACGATGAGTGTTGCTTATTTTCGCATTTTCCAAATCAAAAGCTGTTGGTTTGTTAGTGATGATGTACCCCATCTTATGCAAGGTTCGATACGAGTCTTTACACAAACTCCTCGCACACAGGAGTATTTGGAAACAAATATGCTTCAGCATCTTCGTGAACTGGATACTTGCACCTTTCCTCATGGTTAGCACGCCACTTGCCTTGAGATGCGCGACTCGGTTGCTGACATCCTGATGAATAGCTTGCGCTGGCCTGGGCCTTCCTCCCTGACAAGAGCCATCTCCGCATTGGCCTGATCCTCGTAGGACTTGGGAGATGCATCGCCATGGTACAGCCACTCTCCCCTCCCATGGGACTGTTTGTCATTTTGCTCTTCTTTTCCTCGAAGACATTGACGCTGACTTTATATCACTGTAGGTTCTCATATGGAATGGCCTTGCTGGCGGTGACGACGAATACTGCGCAATCCTCGTCGCCATCAACTCACTCCTGCAAATGGTCCTTTTCGCACCTCTTGCCGTCTTCTTTATTAGTATCATCTGTGGGGATCCAGGAACACTGAACATTTCCTACCAGATCATTGCAACCAGCGTGGCAGTCTTCCTTGGTATTCCGCTTGGGGCAGCTGCTGTTACACGCTTTCTACTTCGTGCAACCGCGGGTGACGAGTGGTTTCAGCATGTCTTTGTTCGATTTGCCTCACCGTGGTCCCTTATTGGCCTTCTCTATACAATTCTTGTATTGTTCGCATCTCAGGGTCACCAGGTCGTTCACCAGATCGTGTCAGTCCTGCGGGTCGCCGCGCCGCTGGTGGTCTATTTTGTCCTGATCTTCTTGGCCACTTTATCGACTTGCCGACTCCTCGGCTTCAAGTTCCCTCTTTTGGTAACACAAAGTTTTACGGCGGCAAGCAACAACTTTGAGTTGGCGATAGCCGTGGCCGTGGCGACGTTTGGTCCCGACAGCGACCAGGCATTAGCTGCCACCGTCGGGCCCCTGATTGAGGTCCCTGTCCTGATTGGGCTGGTATATACCGTTCGGTGCATGTCGAATCGATGGGGTTGGAAATAAAAACTGTCCATCGAACCTGGATCAAATCATCTGGTTTCTTTGGTTTCACCTTTATAGATCTTGGATACACCGCGGACCTGTAATTTATCCTCCGCACTATTCCGCTTTTATGCCTGTCTCTTCGGTTTCGGAGCACGCACGCCATCTTAGATGTCACTCCGGATGAATGGCTCGACCAGTCCGCCGACTTCCTCTTGCTGTGTCCACTGCTGGCAATACTGAGACCTGGAAACTGGCTGAAGGAGTGGCTCAGCGGCGGTTGCGATGGCGAGAAGGACGTATAAATCTGCGCAGCCTGCTTATGCTAGTGACTTCTTCATGGTAGACAACCTCTCTCGCGAGACCTTTAACGCCGCGTTCGTTTGCCTTGTTAAGAAGATCAGCCTTAGGTGGTTGCATGGTGGAAGTCTAAGAGTATTTGTTCTGCTCTGCCAGCAGGCTTGACAAGGAAGCAAGACGTGCTGCGACAGACAATGCCTTGTTGACAGGCGATCAGATTAGGGTTAAGTTTAAGTTGCTATTTCTGCTTCTTTCTGTGAGCCTCAGCAGGCACAGTGACAGATACTTTTTTGTCTTTTTCCCCAGTAAAGGTGTCTAAGCCTAGCTCCTTGTCACTTATCATTAAATATACACACGTAACCTAAATGAATTTTTTAGGCTCCTTGTGGATGTTAAACGTAACTCTCCATGCATCTCAGACCTAGTTAGAGTGAAGGCGTGCACAAATAATCGTAGAGGCTAGGTAAGCAAATACTATTTATATAGTACTGCCAACCTAAAGCCACAGGCTCTTATTTTTATCGTTAGACTGCTTAAGCTTGCCGAAACTAACACGTGTCCCTAGTCGTGCCTTGCATCTGCTGCCTTGTCTCTTCTTATTTTGACGAAAAGGTCCAGACGCTACAATGCCTTAGCGCTAACTTCATTACATCCGTCGCTCCTAAAGTACGCAGCCTGTTCGACTGGCAAAAGCTCTTGCTGCAAGTTGAACAACCAGCTATATTACTCATCCTTGGAGGCCGCGTCAGGTAATTAAGGCTGCCTTTTATTGCTGTCACAACCTACGCTAATGGCCGAATATTTCGGCACCTCGAGTCGCTTTTCTGGACGTGTTGACGGACTGCACGAGACCAGACCTGAGGGAATCCCTTCCCGGTCTAGGCGAGGAGTAGGGAGACATCAGGAGCAGAAGGGATAGAGAGCAGCCTCCCTATCGCTGCCATGAGTAAACGCGGCCGTTTTGGCGTCCCTGTGCCATCGCCTGATTGAGAGTCTTCGGGGCGACTGGTCAAGCGGGTCGCCGAGAGAGTTTTCGTCCATGATCCCACACTCTTCGTGAGAAAGGTGGGCTGTTCTGTAGGCTATCCGGAACGGCGAAACATCATTAGCAGGAAGCGAGTTTGATCAGACTATCGAAACATGTCATCCCGGTGATCACCGCCTGGGGACTTGTTTAGGTGTGCGCACCACCTTACCTGAGCAATCGTGGCAACCACAATGGCTGCGCCACGGCTGCACTTTCGTCACCGCTTCGAGCCATCTGGTGCATCGCGGTAATGGGTTGAGTTTTCTAGCAGTTGTAGTTATATGTGCTGGGGAGGGCCGCTATTTTGCTACATGTGTAATTGAAAGTTGAGAGGGCCAAAAAAAACATACAACACTAGGTATTCGCTAGTTGTCATCAACCTAGCTACTAATCTAGCGCTCGCCAGGTTATCGTAGAAGATCGGACGGGTTTCTGAGTTTGCTGGCAGCTGTGGTCGTATGTGCTGAGCAGGGTAGCTATTAAAGTATATATATATTATATAGTTTTAAAGTGAGGGGGGCTAAAAAAACATACAACACTAGGTATTCGCTAGTTGTCACCAACCTAGCTACTAATCTAGCGCTTGCCAGGTTATCGTAGAAGATCAGACGGGTTTCTGAGCTTTCTGGCAGCTGTGGTCGTATGTGCTAGGGACAGCCGCTATTTAAATATATGTATAATTTAAAATTTATTAAGAGAGCTAAAAATAGAGAAAACATACAAGTCACAATCCCGAAGCCAGCTCGAGGCCTGGAGGGCAGGCCAGCATCGGAAGCTCCATTACCCCAGCAACTCGGTGGCCGTCCACATGACGCTCGGCTTCGGCGAGACGTTCGTCTACCTCAATCTCCTGTACTACGTGAGGTAAGAATCCCCTTCCCACAGCGGTAGCGGTCGACGGGGCTCCCAACTTGCCGCCGCCGCCCCTGCTTACGCCTTGTCAGCACCCTCATGCTTCACCGCGAGTACTTCCCCTTCCTGCCGACCCCGGAGTCGGAGCCACGGGGTCCAGTCGACCAGCCCATGCTGGGGGCGCCCGCCCCCGAGGGCTGGTGGGACGACAGCTCCCGACTCCTCTTCGGCGCGGCAGAGCACATCGCCGCCATTCTACACGAGGCCTCCGAGTGTGGCGTGCATCTCATGACGCCCTTTGCCGGGTTCTGCGCATTCTCAGCCGGCTACCTCAACCTCTACGTGGCGAAATACCCCCGAATGAACCTGGGCCGCAGCCCGCGAGCAAGCGACTGTCTCAAAATGTGTCTCGACTACCTGGAAAAGTTTCGACTTGTCTGGAAAATCGCCGACGGATGGGTAAGCCGCCCGCAAGCATGACACGACCGTGGCCACCGTTGCGCTAACATTGAGAGGGCGGCACGCGCAAGATCAAAACGATACACCATGCATCCGTGCTCTACGAGCGAGCAACCGAGGACCGGACACGATACCAGGGGCGCACACGAGCAGACTTTGATACTCTACACCAGTCTGTCCACGAGTTCCGTGTCGTGGATAGATCCGACGCGCATACTCGGGAGATTCGGGGCGCGGAGCGGCCCTCGGCGCAGGCGACTTGGCCGGTTCAAGGGCACGAGCACGAGCACGAGCACGAGCACGAGCTCGACACTAATACCTTGTTGAACCAGCTTTTCGCGGAAGTCAGCAATAACCTCGACGAGCAGGGGGCCTGGTCTCAATGGTGGCCGGCGATTGATCAGGTGGATCTTTAATGAGCTGCGTAATTACATCCGGGGTTTTTTTTTTCGTTGAAGCTTCCAATGAATGAGTGACGACCTTTGATTTTTTTGATTTTTTTTTTAAAAAGGGCTGTAATATCTGGTTTTCTATACATGTCCTATTTTTATTTCCCGGTCTAGAAAAACAGTCAACAGATAATGCACCTCTTCATATGGCTCCCCTCCCGTCACCGCCAACAAATGCATACCTGTCGCGTCAACCATTCGCCGTTTCTCCTTCCAATCACGCCTTTGCAAAGACCTTTCTCGAGTTCATCAGGCGAACAGCAAGCATAAAGAGCATGCCGACAAAAGGCGCCACAACCACGCCAAGAGGACGTTTTTTGAAGCAGCTAAAAAGGCACGTAAATGGCGTCTGGATTCTGTACTAGATCTACTAGAAATTTGGGACGAGAAGGGTGTACATTATAGGCGAAGAGGTTAATAGCGTTATTAGGTTGAAAATTGGCCCGCCTTGGTGTCCGGCCCGCCTTGCTGTCGAGCACCACCTTTGGTGGTGAGGGCTTTTGCTAGCCGAGCCACATAAAGTGGGGCGGGCACGATTATTCGCTAGTCGTCACCGACCTAACTACTAATCTAGCGCCCGCCAGATTCTCCTGGAAGATCGGACGGGTTTCTGAGCTCTACTGGCGGCTGTGGTCGTATGTGTCAGACGGGGCCGCTATTTTTTTATGTATAATTTAAAAATCAAGAGGGTCGGACACTGCATCCGAAATGTGAACCCGCGGACCTTTACCCGCAGGTTGGACTGGACCATGGTTCGCCTGCTGCCTCGTCCCGCCCTCCTGCACAAGATTCTGTAGCTTTGATTTGCTAGTTCCCTGCATTCGTGCGACTCTCGGTATTGATAAAAACGCACTTGTTACCCTCACTGTCGGTTGCGTTGGTGGCTGGTTGCATTGCTGGTTGGTCAAGTCATCGGTCATGGCAAGTACACGATGCGGGAAGCTGAGGAGCTCGAGTCCAATTCATCGTCAACACCGTACCCAGACTTGCGGTCGGAAAAATATTTCAAGGCAACGAGACCCTCTCCCCAACGACGAGGTCAACGCATCGCAAACCAACAAGGCCTCGCGGTTGTGCTTCAGGATGATGGGATTGTCGACATGCCCTGTCGCGGCCCAGTCCAGCCCGCAAAAGCCGTCGACCAGCTTCTCAGCCTTGCCGAATGAGCATGTCGAGATATTTATTGCCAACGGGTCGCAGCAGCGTCAGGCCATCGATCGGGCAGCAGCAGAACCTGACTGAACAAGGCCGGCTGCATCCAACAACATGACTGCTCCCTTTCTGCCCTCCCGTTTCCTACGCCGGGGCACCGTGTGGTACGGTAGGCAACCGAAGAAATATTGCCGTCACTTCTACGCTCTCTGCCTCGACTCCAAAGTTTCAAGGCCAAGGAAGGGCATGTGCCGGATCACGCACGTTGCTTTCTGCCGCCTGGTATGACTCTCCCCGTGACAGCAAGAAGCATTCAATCATCATCAGTATCAGTCAGAGTTTAGGGAACCCGGGACTCGCGGAGCCAGCCCGACCGCGTGGCTTGCGAGGGCACACGAAAGCAACCACCCCGAATCAATCCGTCGACGCACCAGAGCCGCAGATGCCGTCGTCACGTCATGATTCAGGTCGCGGCGCTGTCAGGTCCTTTTTCTCGACGCCTCCGATGTTGATGTTGATGTTGGTGGGCTCGACAACAAGCACCGGAGCCTCGTGCCCATCGTCCTCGACCACGGGACGGGAGACTGTCCTGGCCTTTTCTGCTCTGCCCGGGAACCCGGAACGGGAGGGCTACCTGCGCACAGAATGCCGGATTATGCATCACACCTGCTGGCACACATTCTCACATGCCCGTGGCTCAATGTCAGGCCATCGAGCCCGGCAATATTTGCAACAAGTTGGACTAGGCATTGAAGTACTCGCGGCAGGTCTGCCATTGCATAGCTGGTTGACTTGGAGCTGTATACCCCCGCGCAATCACCTAGAAAATCTTCTTCTCGAAGTTCCATGACTTGCCAAGGCCGCTGAGGGTGACTTTGATCCAGAACTCTGAACCCTTCTTCCAGAAGGTGATTTCACCGCTCGCGACGAACAAGGAGATACGAAGAGTGATTCCCTTGATGAGACTCCCGCTGGCCTTGCCAATGCTGATGCCCAGAACGCTGACCTCGAGCGATGCCTCCCATGTCGAAGTGTCCAAGGCGCCGCTGACCTGTTCTCCCGATTAGCCGTCCCTTGTTCCAACATGGTGGCAGGGGGGCTCGTTTCTACATTGACTGGACCAAAGCCCCAGCTGATGCTCTTTCCAGCTGTATACATGTCGAGCTCGAGAGCAGATACAGACTCGGCCTGCAGCTGCTGCTCGAAGACGAACGTTGGAGGAGCATCGTCTTCCTCCTTCACCTCGGTGAACTGCTTGATTTGCACCCCTGGACAGGACGGTTAGCCGACCGCTTGGTTTCTGTCTGCGTGGGACAATGCCGTCTTACCCCCGACGTAGGAATCGGCCATGATGGGTTGTTCTGGCGAGGCAAGGCCGAAAGAGGTTGTTGCTGTTGCTGTTGCTGTTGCTGCTGTCGTTGCTGCTTCCCAACACAGGCTTTTGAGCAGATGGACTCGTCAAGTCCGAAACACGACGAAGCTGTGTGTCTGCGCTTGGGCTGGTTACTTTGGCATGGCCAGATGGTCCTTTAAGTGCTCTGGACCGAAGCCGAGGCGGCATTGCCGCCCAGGATGCCTCAGTACGGATGGCCGTGATATGCTTGCCTGTCTGCATACCACATCGACACACTCGACGCGGATTGTATCATACGTCTTACTGTCCGCTGCGACGCCGCGCACGACGTGCAGGACACGTATTCTGTTCGGTGTCGATGCCATTGCACCCTCACGGCTGCAGTCTGCTCGCTTGTCGTCATTCTTTCTTTGTCGTGCTGTGTTCCGCCGTGACCCGTCATATCAACTCGACACCACTGTCTCGGCTGCGGGTTACGTATCCTCTCCTGTCCATGACATGTTGTTGTGCTCTGTGAATAGTCGTACAAGACTTGACGTTGCTGTCTCGGCTGCACGTCACATATCTTCTCTCCATCTGTCTATTGTCACGTAAAACTCAGCACCATCTTGACTGGCCCTCACCCATCTTTCCCTCGACTGCGTCTCCTTCCAACTCACCACCCGACTGCAACTGAATCGCGTCGACTCGGCACAAAGAGGCAACGACGCTGGTCTCAGTCGCAGACACAGGCATGGTCTCTCTAGGACATGTCCTGTCGGCTCGTCATGTCGCATCACACGTCTCACGGCGCACCATGCTCTTTTGCTCGCAGGATTCGCACTCTCTCTGCATTATTACTCGCGCATTCTGTCGACTCGTCACATCGAGGCATTGCGCGAATGTGAATGTGAATGTGACGCGGCCTGTGTTGTCGCTCACCAGTCCGCGGAGTGTTGCCTTTCACTTGTCATATTCGTCTGGTCCTGCTATCCCATGGCTCTCCTCTTGGACACGCATCGTCGTCTGGTTTCCTCGTCTGACGCATCAAACACATGACAAGACGTGCAGAATGCATCTTCTCTCTTACTAATATACTGCTTTTCAAGCTTGTCATATCAACGTGCTGCTACGTCTCTTGCTCCGTGCATCGCCTCTCATTTACACACACGCTGCCTTGAGCCCAGGACGTGAGTGCAACGCCATTGTCTCACCAGACACACGTTGTCTCTTCATTCTTCATGCTCAACCTCCTCGCGCAAACGCAGGACTCGGCTTACTCTCTCTCTCTCTCTCTCTCTCTCTCTCCCTCTCTCTCACTGATAACATGTTACTTTGAACTTGTCACATTGAAGCAATAAGGCTGCCGTCCGCCGTGTAAGACACGTACATGCCTCAAAGCGCACGACCCGAGTGCAACGCTGCTGAGTGCTGTCTCACCTGCCGTGCAATGCAGAGCCTGACTGACTCTGCGTCAGCCAGCAGCTGAGCTTCACTTTTTGTGACGGGTAAAAACCATCTACAAGTCTCCGCACCGCACGCCGGCCGCCTCGCCTCGCCAGCTTCCTGCAAGACGAGTATTGCCTTTTCCGTTGGACGCTCGGCTGCAGCCCGTGATGTGACTGATTGCGTGTCTGTCTGTCTGTCTGTCTGTCCGTCCGTCCGTCCGTCCGTCCGTCTACCTTGTGAGCCCACGGGCTGTCCTGCCAAACCACCACAGCTTCACTTCAAGACCACGACACCAGGTATGGTATTCTTATTTAACCGCAAGCCTCGCCGGCTTCATCCCCCCCCTTCCCCTCCAACGAGTCTTCCGTACCTTCATCTCGTCGTCCCCCTCCTCAACTCACACAGCAACCCCTCGTCCTCCTCGAGCGAGCGTAGCTCTCGAAAAACATCAACGACAACCAGCATCACCCAGCTCACCGTTCCTGAACCAGGCCCCTCGGCTTCTGCAGAAACTCTGTCCGCAAAATGGACAAGGCAACCCACAACACCGGTGAGTCCGTCCCCAAAGGCCACCCCCGGTGAGCCGCGACATGCTGACGGCACCACACCACAGGGGCCGTCATCCAGGTCAACTCCCCCAACAAGGAGAACAACCTGCCCGACGCCTTCACCTTCATCCAGCACGTGCAGCAGTCGCCCATGGCCGACGTCGGCCTGCCAAAGTCGCACCACGTCCGCGCCAACGTCGGCCCAGTCACGGTACGCGCCTCCCACGGCCCTCCACGGCCCTCCGTCGCTCTCCTTTCCTCCTTTCCTCCTTTCCTTCTTTCCGCCCGCTGACCTCGCCCAGTTCGACGGCTACATCTTGCCCGAGAAGGACACCCTCATGGGCGTGCTCTACCTGCTCAACATCCAGCTCGGCAAGGTCTCCGGCAGCATCGAGCGCGGCGTCAAGGCCACCGCCAGGCTCGCCTCCGCCACGGGAGACGTCGTCTTCTTCAAGCAGGACAAGGAGGTCTGGATGAAGATCGACATCAGCGTCATCGGTGCCCCCTGGAAAATGGAGCAGGCTATCTGGCCGCCAAAACACCACAAGTAGCCGCCGACGGGCTGTGGGTCGAGAAATGGGAAGCCCCCTTGCCCGCCGGGGGGGATGGCTCGGTCGTGGTCGTGGTCGTGGTCGTGGTCGTCGATTTTACGTACGAGCAGCCAGTGACCTATCCAGGCATCTTATCTATGTCTTGCCGCCCATGCTTGTTCGCCGTCGCTGCTGTGCCAAGGTGTTCGGTGTGCTGTCCGCCAGACCCTCGTGTCCATGTACATGTGCCGGTGACCTGTCTGTGACCCTAACCCTCGCCCGTACCTGGTCGTCCGGCCCTCGATTTGCTTCCCCTTCCCCTCCCTCCCCTCTGGCCATCTACGACTGTAAGCTTGCCGGGGATCGTCCGCCTTTTCTACTTTGATCACGACGAACTGGCTCATGTCGTTGTTGTCTGTCACGTAGCAATCTGTGCTCCATGTGGATCCTCCCACTGGCCGTAGACGCAGACTGTAGGGGTACCTTTTCTTTTTTGTTTTCAGGAAAAATTCAAGGACCTTATCCTAGACTCCGAATATCACTAAATACCACAACACAGCAAACACATCGGATAACAGTGCATTAGGCATCTACCCTTTTGTCATCGAAACCCATGCATCTTTGAATCGCTAGCTGTGGATTTGTCTACAGGGGCTTGCCGCCGATAAAGTCGGACCAGCGGCGGACTTCGGAGGGAATGCCCTCCTTGCGAGGGAGTTTTTCGCTCATGCACCGGGCGAAGAGAATGGCCGTCTACACATGTTAGCCAATGGTGCCAAGTTGGACAAGACAACAGCACAGGGGGGTTATATGTCTCATTTACCTGGGGCTCCATGAACAGAGGGACGCCAAAGTCAACCGCGTTTCGGCGCATGACATAGTCCACGTCAAGGGTCGTCTTGCCACGCGCGACGGCCAAGTTGAAACAGCCACGAATATCGTACTTCTGGAACACTTCACGGAGAGCACGCTTGTCCTCCTTGGGAAACTCGATAACCTCGACAGTGATCTTGTCCTTGGCCGTGGACTCGAGGAACTTCTTGACGTCGTTGCTGGCCGCATACAGCTTGTATCCGAGGGGAGCGACAAAGTCGACAACCTGGGTCAACCACGTCTTGCTGACATCTCCGCCAAGGAGGAGACCCTCACCGGGTTCGGGCATGCGGAAGTTCATGGTGGACTGGACAGACGCCCAGTACGCGTCCACAAGATCCTTGCCGAAGCAGGCGATTTCACCAGTTGACGACATCTCGACGCCCAGGAAAGGGTCGGCGCCGGCAAGACGGGTCCATGAGAACTGGGGTACCTTTGTGGCGACATAGTCTCGCTTAACAGCCATGAGGTCGGTGGGCTCGGGCACGTCCTTGCCGACGAGAGCCTTGGTGGCAATGTCGATGAAGTTGAGGCCGAGGACCTTGCTGACAAAGGGGAACGACCGGGAAGCACGGAGGTTGCACTCAATCACCTTGAGCGCCGGCTCGCCACCCTCGGGGTCGTCTGCCTTGATGATCTGCATGTTGAAGGGACCAGTGATGTTCCAGGCCTTGGCGACCTTTTTGGCGATTTCTTTGACCCGCTCCATGACGGCGCCGTCCAGGTTGGCGGGAGGCAGAACCAGTGTGGCATCACCAGAGTGGACGCCTGCCTGTTCAACGTGCTCCGAGACTGCGTGGATGACGAGTTCGCCCTTGGAGGCGACAGCGTCGACGTCGATTTCCTGGGCACCCTCGATGAACTTGCTGATGACGACGGGGTGGTCGGGCGACACATTGCTGGCGGCCTCAAGCTTCTCCTTGAGATCTTCCTGACTGCGAATCACTGTCATGGCAGCTCCAGAGAGGACGTAACTGGGACGGACAAGAACGGGATATCCTACTTCTTCGGCGAACCTCTCGGCGGCCTGGACCGAGGTGAGTTCCTTCCATGAAGGCTGGTCAATCCCAAGGCTGTCTAGAATCTCGGAGAACTTTTGACGATCTTCGGCCTTGTCGATATCCCTGGGATCAGTCCCAAGAACCTTGGCACCGCCGGTTTCCTGCAGACGAAGAGCAATGTTCTGGGGTAGTTGACCGCCAACAGAGACAACCACGCCCGAGGAATTCTCCAGTTCGTAGATATCCATGACACGCTCGTAGCTTAGCTCTTCAAAGTAAAGCTTGTCCGCACAATCGTAATCGGTGCTCATCGTTTCCGGGTTATACTTTTTTTGCTTGTCGTTAGTTTACTAAACATTTCGCGACTGCGGGAATGGTTTTCTCTCAACTCACGTTGATCATGATAGCCTTCTCTCCCATCTGGCGGAGGGCTTGGGTGGCGCCGACTGCGCACCAATCAAACTCGACAGAGGACCCAATGCGGTAAACACCACTTCCCAAAATGACCTTGCCCTTGTCCTCGAAAGTCACGTCGTGGGAAGAGCCGTTGTAGGTGGTGTACAGGTAGTTGGTATCAGCGGGGAACTCGGCAGCGAGGGTGTCAATCTTCTTGACCCAAGGGCGGATATTGAAGCTCAGTCGGCAAGCGCGCACCTCGTCCTCGGTGGCGTTGACGGCCATGCCGATTTGGCGATCAGAGAAGCCGAGTTTCTTGGCTTTGAGAATCTGGTCCTTCTTCAGAGCCTGCAGGCTGCCAGCAGCCTGGAACTCACGCGTGCAGTCAACAATGTTCTGGAGCTTGTACAGGAACCACTTGTCAATCTTGGTCAGCTCATGAACTTTCTCAACCGAGTAGTTCTCGTGAAGCATGGCCTGGCCGACGGCGAGCCATCGGCGATCAGTTGGGTTCTGCAGCTCATGATCCAAGTCCTCAAACTTGTCGCCCTGGAAGCCAACAAACCGGGGATCAACCTGGCGGATGGCCTTCTGGAAAGATTCTTCAAAAGTTCGGCCAATTGCCATGACCTCGCCAACCGACTTCATGGCACTGCCAATGTCTCGCTTGACGTGCTGGAACTTGGACAGATCCCATCGGGGCATCTTTGTGACAATGTAGTCTAGAGAGGGTTCGAAGTTGGCGGTGGTGGTTTTGGTAACGGCGTTGGGCAGCTCCGGTAGACTGTGGCCAAGACCAATCTTGGCAGCAGTGTAAGCAAGAGGATAGCCAGTAGCCTTTGAGGCCAGGGCAGAGGACCGGGAGAGACGAGCGTTGACCTCGATGACTCGGTAGTCAAGGCCATCAGGCTGCAAGGCGTATTGAACGTTGCATTCGCCAACAACGCCAAGGTGTCGTACAATCTTTATGGCAGCAGATCGAAGCATGTGGTATTCCTCGTCGCTCAGAGTTTGCGAAGGAGCAACGACGATCGAGTCACCGGTGTGGATGCCAAGGGGATCGAAGTTTTCCATGTTGCAAACCGTGATACAGTTGTTGTTGGCGTCGCGAACGACTTCGTATTCCAGCTCCTTCCAACCCTTGAGAGACTTCTCAACCAAAATTTGAGGCGACAGAGTCAGGGAACGCGCGGCCATATTGCGGAGCTCTTCCTCGTTGTTGGCAAAGCCAGAACCCAAACCTCCCAAGGCGTAGGCAGCACGGACAATGATGGGATAGCCGACCTTTTCAGCGGCATCCAATGCCTCGTCAACAGTGCTGACAGCAATGGACTTGGCGATTGGGATGTTGATCTCCTCTAGGGCCTTGGCGAAGAGGTCTCGATCCTCTGAAACTTCCAGAGTTCGCACACTGGTACCGAGAACTTTGACGCCGTACTTGTCGAACAGTCCTTGGCGCTGCATCTGAACACCCAGGTTCAGGGCAGTCTGCCCACCAAAGGACAAGAAAATGCCATCGGGCTTCTCTCTTTCGATGACGTAGCTGACATACTCGGGCGTGACTGGCAGGTAGTAGACCTCGTCGGCGAGGGTGTGGTTGGTCTGGATAGTAGCAATATTGGGGTTGATCAGAACAGAAGCGACGCCAGCTTCCTTGAGTGCCTTGAGTGCCTGTGAGCCTGTGTGGAAAGGGCGGTGTTAGTATGTGAGCCTTTTGACTTGCTCCGAAATGTATGTCATGTTTGCGACAGCACGTGAGTCACGACGGTGAGAGCGTGTCCTCGGGTTCGGTGTGCGTGCACCTCTGTCCGACTTCCTCGGTGGGAGGTCGATGTGAAGAACGAACCTGAATAGTCGAATTCACCAGCCTGGCCAATGGCAAGACCACCACTTCCAATGACGAGGACCTTTTTCACATGGACATCCTTTGCGTGTTTAATGACCCCACTGTTGATGTACGCCTTGGGGTTGGGGGCGGCCTCGGCTGGCGAGGAGGTGTAATTTCGGACAATTGAGATTGTGCCCAGTCTCTTGAGGTGCTGTTTGGGCTGAAGCAAGGCACGGGCAGACGACGTCAAGGAAGCTGTGGTGAGAGACCTGGCGCGAGCAGGCAAAGTTGGAGGAAGACGCCGTCCAGCTCGGAGCAGGATCGGAGCACGGCCAGCCAGCATCGAAGGCATCGCGGGACGCGTGAAAATTGCAGACGGCAGACGACTCCCGGGGTGTTCAATGCTTCAATGACTCCGTCCCTCGAGCGGCTTAGATGTTCGGGGCCCAATTGGATTGGACAGGTGTCGAGGGCCAGCGAAGCGAAGAGGTGGAAAGGGAGATGTGATTAAGAGAGGGAATAGAAGTCGGTGACACGAATCAAGGGCCACGACGGAGAGCTCGAAGGAAAAAAAAAAAAAAAAAAAAAAAAAAGGCGACCCCAGGTTCCGACCGGGGCGGACGGGTCACCGCTCACCGATAAGATAAGGCCGAGATTTGTTGGTGCGGCCTCGCAAGTCAAGTACTCAGTCAACAGAAGTCAATTAAATGGTTTCAAACCCTCCGGCGGTCACAGCGGGGTCGTGGCCCCCACGATCCACGATCAAACGTTGACAGCTTCTCTGACGGGACTCTCAGGTGTCATCAACTCGTGCAACGACTGCGCTTGCAGGGGGGCAAGTCGAGACTTGCTTATTGGCGCGTGTTGCGCAACAAACAACGCTTCTTGCGCGCGTTGTTGTGTCAAGTCCCATCATCTATTGAAGTACCCGTGTATCCCCTTGAACCGCAGGCGGACATGAGTGGGAAGTGCGAGGTCGGCATCAAGGCATCAACACTGCTCGTAGAGACTTGCCCACCCAAGTCGGCCCTGTAGCGGAAGGCCACGGCTTCGCTCCCGTTCCTCAGCATGTACTTAAGTACCTAGGTACTTGCTCGGTAGCAGCTCGCCCGTGACTGTGCATGATGCATAATGCATCATGCATCATGACCATCGTCAACTGAGTTCCTAGGTACTTAAGAGTTAAGTGCTCAAGTACTTCCTGGATGCATGTGCACCGCCGGGCACCCAAGTGCCTAATACTAAGTACTTACTCAAGGAGCACTGTAGCCTGTAGCAGGGCACCCACGCCGGGTGGTAGGCAATGTACCCTCCTGCACGTTGTGCAAGGACTCATCACCGTAATCTGTAATGCAGCTGGTTGTATTTTCATCTTGTTCGCGGGCCTGCCTCATGCCTCGCACCTACAGAGTACTGAGTACCCAGACTGTTTCCTCGCAGCAGATGCCCAAGCTTCTCGAATGCCTTTCGTCGTCATCACCTGTCTTCTGCCTGCGAGACGAGACGTGGTAGATGGAAACCAAAGCATCCGAGTCGAGCTCGCATCCACAGAAGAAGAGGACGACGCCACTGTAGTTGCCGTCAGACCAGATTCTCATCTGCCTGAGAAACCATCCATCCAATAAGGCAGAGGCTCTCCTTCATAGCCGGGAAGACACTTCCAGCAATGTTACTGCGCCATTCAGTCTTTCCAATATTGAGGGCGGAAGAACCATTGCAAGGACACGACATGCCATTGTCAAAGTAAGCTGGAAACAGATTCGCCGCAGGGAACTCGACAAGGCCGCCTTGTCGGAGAGGCGGTTGGCCCTGCAATGCGATGGCAGCATGCCGGGCTGGCGGCGGGAAAACGTGGACATGGAAAACGCTGCCATGACATCTTCCATCTTCCGACTCTGGGACCGGAAAGCATCATCAACGACTACCGCTCATTCGGTGCTCGCAAGTCGTGCCGTGTTGCCGAGGCGCAGTGACGAGCATTGGACGAGCATCTCGCCCTGGTCTTGGGAACAAGGAAGCCGGGCAGGGCAGACAGCCCGCAATACGCCAGACTCCCGCCTATATCTGTCAGCATTACGAGTTGCCGTTATGCAACGGGAAACGCGCGGCACGTCGCTCGCAGTCTGATGAGCGGCCAAGCGTCTCCCCGCCAAGGGGCTCGCCGACGCTCCAAGATGACCGGATTTCAGCTGCATCCGCTTTGGGAGGCGAGCGTCGGTCCAAGGCGATGGCGGTGCGAACATAACGCATCGCCGGGGCGAAGACGCTCCCTCAATGTTGCCTTCACGGCTGACTGCCTCGGCAGGGAGGAATGGGCTACGCTGGCAAGGTCACAAGAGTTGAAGCCGCTGCAAGTAGTCGAGCCCCCCTCTGTTCCTGTGCTGTTAACTACCGATTACTGACTTTTCCAAGGGACCGGTATCGAAGCCGGCGATGTACCTACAACGACATGCCTAGCAGAGTAGACGTCTTATGGTCTACTTACTTTGGCGTTGGTGCCTTGATTCGCCGTGAGAATACGATTTTAAAGGTGTCCTCGTCATCAAGATTTGAGGATCTTAGCAAGATCAAGGAGACTCTCGCCCGGGACGGTAGGGACCTTGATACGAGGGCCACAGTCGAAAGCTTTTTTTTTTTTCTTTGGGGGAACGAAACGCACCAGTCAAATATATATATATATATATATACACACACACACATATATATATATATACCTAAGGTAGTTACATAATCTCAATATACTCAGCAGTTAGTAAGTCAGTGATAGCAGGTGCTGGACGGATACCTCCTAATGTCGTCCAAGGTGTTGCGTCATGCACCAACGCCAGTCCCCTCTACATCAAACACATCAGCCCAGGCACCTCAAATCTCGGCTGATGAAAGACGTCTGATCTCGCGCAGTTAAACGCTTCGGCCCTCGTACCTGAGACCTTGAGACCCTACCAGTTGCAGTACACACTACGATTCACAAACATGGACTGTACAAGACAGCATACACAGGAATGCACGCGTACCCAGCAGTCAACAGTAACAGATGCAAGCATACAGGCAGACGAACGTGTTCAGAGGACACCACAGGCGTCCGTAAACCGGTCCCCGTGACAGCGAGTACATCAATGTCGTTTTGTCCCCAGTCCCCAGATCACCCCCTTGACAGTGGTGATAGTTGTCATGCGTCGAAAGCGATCACTGCCAACTCCATCAACTTCCAGCGCACACGTCATGAATAAACATGAAGACGAAAAAGAAAGAAAGAAAGAAAGAAAACAATACACACACGTCAAAGTCCTCAATTAGCCAGAACACAGCCAACACACTTGGAGTTTTGCCTTGTTCTCAACAGCCTTTATGCCATCTTCTTCACGAGGGGCAGAACGAAGCGCAACAAACCCGTCCTTTGAGAAGACATAGAATCCCCCCCCCAGTACATTTTATCTTTACTCAAATTGCATCTTGCGACAATTGTATCAAAGGCCGTCATGACATTCAGCGCATGTCCACCTCTCGGCGCACAATATAAATCCAACATTGCCGTACATTGGAAAGCACGAACCCTTTCCGCCCCTCGAATCAATTACATTCTTCCACCTCTTCTCGTTGTTCATCCTGCCCAATCCAAAAAGTAATAATGAAGGGGAGTACAGCCCAGAAAATACGCAAGTTTTCACGCCACCACAAATCCGAGGATCGTCTCCAACGCAACAAGTTCCCCGAGCACAAGGAGAAAAGTCGTAGCACTAGGCTTCTACAGCGATGTCGAAGGCTCTTTCGGCACCTTCCAAAGGTTGGCAAAGGCCGAGGCGTCACGCAGGAGGCCGGTGATGAGGGTTCGCCGCCTGATGCGACAGACGCAGCAGCCGACGCAGAGGACCGCGGCGTTGCCCGACCTAGCCATGACATTTGTGTGCCGCACAAGAAGCACGAGGATGAAAGCCAGCAGCCTCTTACGGTCAGAAAGAATGCTGCAGCGCGCGAGACGCTCGTGGAATCAAAACCGACGATTCGTGCCGTCCGTGTCAGTACTGAACCAGCCGACAGCCTCATGCCAGTCGACGCTCTCGATCATCAGAGTGTCGTACCATCGGGCCCGTCTTCCACTCATGAAAAACGGTTGACACCCAGGGGAGAACGGAAGCCACCCCCCGTTAAATATGATTTCAAGGGAGCCGAGTCAAGTAAATGGGAGTTGTTCGGAACAAGAAGGTCATCCGTGGAATCGATGCGCTGCGAAAAGGCAGCTCGGGAAGAGGCGGAGTGGCAGGCAAAGAACATGTTTTGAGTCCGCCTGGTGCAGGTACGCAGACAGCGACGATTGAATGTGTTTGGACACGCCGTCACTTGAAAGGGTGGATTTGATTTTGGTTTCAAAGTTGACCATTGTGTTGATTTTCACCACATATCGAACTGCACTTTCACATTCTTCGTTCCCGCTCTGCCCGCCTCGTAGCCCGTTCCTCCGATTTCGATTTACAGCCTCTTCCTCCATATAATACACGTTGATTTTCTCAGTTCCGGACTGACAGCATCAGCTCGCCGAGACGTTGATCAACTAAAATCAAGTCGCTAAAAGAGGGTCGATATGAACAAGATTTCCGGCCGATTTGGGCGACTTGCGCGGTTCGGGTAGACAAGAAAGAGCCGTCACCATACCCGGGGTAGCGTTTTCAAAAATAAAAGAATATTTGGTAGACCTTGTTCTTGAGACATGTTGATACACAAAGAGTGACCGCTCAACAGCAATAACTTTTTGCAATGAGACTTCGGGTTTGGCACGTATAGTCTGTGGCAAGATGCTTGCGTATAGCAAAGTGTGCCTTGATATGTCCCAGAATGCAATGGTGATGGCGCGTGATCATGGTTTTTGGTTCGGTCAGACGCTGTTCGTCGCCCCATGACAGCTCGCCACTTCGTTGAATGACCGACCGCTGGGCAACACGCATTCCGAAACGTGCTACTCCATCTACTTGGCCTTCCCATTCTTGGAAGCGGTCTTGAACTTGGCGATTTCTTGCTGTATTCTTTTGTCGACGCGAGCCTGGAGCTCAGGGCGGTATCCAAGCTTAAAGAGGACTTCAAGCCAGACGAACAACGGAGCTAGGAAAAGGGCCTGAATCAGGTTGTCTAACAAGGCAGGTGCGCGGCCTTCAAACACGCCGTGTCCAAGGAATTGAACAATCCAGGCAACAAGATGGCAGCCGAGTGCAATCTGAAAAGTAGTAGCTGGGTTCTCCGCCCTTAGGTAATTGGAGTAAGCGGTGCCGGCCAAGCAAAATGTGGCCAAGACAAAACCAGCCACTGGCTCGAGTAGCAAGTAAAGCGCCGTATACATGAGAGCCGCAATTGTACCCAGATTAAGGTCGAGATACGGCACAGAGAGCCAGCTGGGGGTCTCAATGAGGGTGCCCGAGTACGTGGCCTAGAAAAGAATTAGGGCTGGGGCAAATATGGTTGACGCCAGATGCAATGATTCCGTGAACATACCATACAAAAGGCCGAGATTAGAAGGACCGGGACACATATGATGTGAATAACCTTGTTGACTGAATTATGGTGGTAGGCGCCATACTGTGTATATGCCAAAGGAAACAAAAATTAGTATTGTATCGCACCGAGTCCACTATGGCAGTCGAAGCTGAGTTTTGGCATTGGGATTGCTGGGCACGAGGGTTGGACATCAATGGACATCTGAGGTTCCATAGTTGGTGATGCTCACAAAGGTAAGGTGGTGTTCCAAGTCGAGCGACATGGTGGGCACGCGACACACCAGCCAAAAGAAAAACAAGAGCGAGCCGCGGGACGATGGCTGAACGAGCAGCTGAGACACAAACGCAGGTGATCCAAGCAGAGGAAGTCGAGCTGGAAAGGTTGGCGGAAGCGCCTCCTCAAGAGCCCGTCTGCGTAAGAGGATTAGAAGTGGATGGCAGATGAAAACGAAAAGAAAAGGGAGTGAATGAGTTGTTCAAGTGATGACATGGTAGGTTTGGTTCGTCCAGGTCAGTTCATGTGCCAGCTCTGCCTGTTGGGGTTCGGTTGGCCCTTGCCTTCGGTGGCCACTATGATGAGCCACGACAAAAGCACAGCGCCGCGAGTCGACTCCATCCGTCCGTTTACTCCGTGCTCCGTTATCCGTAGTGTGATACAACAGCGGCATTGGATTCATGTCCTCGGGGGCGTCGTGCTAGCAAAAGGGCTGCAGGTACAGAGAGCATGTGAGTGTCTACCGGTTCTCGGTTGTCCATCAACTGCCAAAGTCGCCGAAGCGCGCAGCCCCGGGTAAGGGGGCGTGGGTCTAGAGCATAATAGTCCGTAACCCAGGCACTTCTTTGTGCTGAGCAACAAGTGGCTTGCAAGCCTGGAGCCTGGAGCCACCAGTTGACCCCAAGGCCGCCTCAGTGAGTGCTCGACAGAATTCGCTGTCCCTGCGCGAACCCTACTGAACACAATTCGCTTCGCAAGCGGCTCTATCGCCGAGACCAGGGTTGACACTAGTCGACCGGCTGCAAATGATAGATATCTTTTGTGTTCGCATTCCTGCCCGAGTCGTATCTCCAACCAGTGACGGATGTTGCCTCGGCCGTCAGCTGCCAAGCGACATGGCAAACGGTGCATGACATTGCATCTAAAGCAATGCCTTTGAAGAACATTGCATGACCGGGACCGTTTGCCCGAGGAGACGCCAGTGAAGACTTTGCGGCGTACAGACACATAATGTCTCACCAAGCCCGCCTGAACTTGCAGGGTTGAGGGCGGACTCATGGTCGGCTTCCTCAACTGACCCAAACTGAGGACAGCTTAGAGTTTTTGGCCTGCTTGGGGTGCATACACACGCAGCGCCATCCTAGAATGCTCATGCTGAGATGTGTAATCGTCGAATAGGACAAGCATATGTACGTCGCCAAAATACTTCTTGCTAGAGTCATTGGGCCTTCGGCCATTCTCCAAGTAACAGTTCTGTGGTAATATTCCTTGGTACACCGAGCTTATGAGTGGCGTTGGGACGGCGGGTCAAGAATTTCCCTAAAAGTACTCCGCGGGTGCCTAGGTCCGCTGCCCAACATTCTTTGTCTGTATTCTCGTGTCAGCCAAACGTATCCATCGTCGTGACATGAGAAGTTCTTGTAAGGCAGGAAGGCCCAGTGCCGGGGTTCTTCCCCGCCAGTTGCATCACAGTAGACTGCGAGTCCTGAAGGAGACCAGCATCTTCAACGTTCGGATCCGTATCCGGGCTAGGTTGTCAGGTAGATAGATTCTTTTGGCAGGCAAATTTGAGGGAGTGTGTTCCCTAGCGTGCTGCCTCGGTCGTCACTGCTGGCCCACTGTCCTCTGCGGACTCTGGCGCTTTTCAGGTCGTCAGGCTCCGTGAAATGATCCTCAAACACGGGCAAATCCCACGTTAAATGGAACACTGATGATGATTTATAGAGGTTTAACCAATTACGTCCGCTGGATAAGAGGAAGTAAATACGAACGAGCCCTGCTTGTTGTTTGCTCCCGTCCATTCGTTATGAACCGGTAGCACCCCATTTAAGGCAAGCACGACCAGTCGAGTCGTGCACGGGCCACCTGCCTCTCACCTCTCGAGTCTCGACCACCAGTTGGAGTCGCATTTTCACTTCCTCAGCCTTGTCTCGTCAACCTCCCAGTTCTCCAACCACATCGCCAACTCCCACTTGGGAGCTAGCCGTCCACTTCTCGGGGTGTGGAGAGCTTCTTACGCAGACATTAATCCAGATCCCGGATCAGCCAGGCCCCTCGTCGCTCCGTCCTCAGCGGCAAATCCTCCTGTTCATCGCCAGCTGGAACAGTCGAGGCGAACCTCGTCCGCCGTGCTTGCGTCCTGCGAAGCGCCCGCCCATCCCGCCGATACATCTGTCGAATTAGTCATTACACTGAATTCTCGGTTACTGCTGCTTCTTGCTGCAGTAGACTAGAGCCCGCCATGTTCTTCCTGTACAATATGGAGCGCAGGGTGACGCTGCATCCGTCTTACTTTGGACGCAACATGCACGAACTTGTCACTAGCAAGCTGTTGAAGGATGTGGAGGGTACTTGCGCTGGAAGCTACTATATAATTTCTATCATGGACACGTTCGACATCTCCGAAGGGCGCATTCTTCCGGGCAACGGTCTAGCAGAATTCACGGTCGGTTATCGCGCCGTCGTCTGGCGGCCGTTCAAGGGCGAGACGGTATGATGGCGAGGCTGTTGCACGGCAAAAAGGGGGATGCTAACTGGACCAGGTTGATGCTGTAGTATACTCCATCAATCCTCAGGGTTTCTTCGCGCAGGCCGGTCCACTGCGGCTTTTCGTTTCAGCACACGTATGACAGACTACGCTGCCGGGGGCTCTTGAAAGAATAGTTGCAGCTAATCACAAAGAGTAGCTGATACCAAGTGATATCAAGTGGGATCCAAACGCGACACCGCCGCAGTTTACCAATAACGAGGATACTGTCATCGAACCTGGGACACACGTGCGCGTCAAAATTATCGGAACGAGAACAGAAGTTGGCGAGATGTGGGCCATTGGAAGCATCAAGGAGGATTACTTGGGGTATGGTGATGATCTGGTACCACGGAGACAATTGTGTCTGAATATATCGCTAATATGCTATCACAGATGTCTTCAGGACTGATGAGCTACGAATCTATGACCCGTCTACATATAAAGCGACAACTTTGGAGACAAATAAAAAAAACAGCAAAGCAATCTTGCGAGTCTCCTTGAGAGGATATAATGAAATTAGCCGCCTCCTGTGCGACACAGGCCTCAGAAGTTGTTTCTCTGGGTACGCGACGCGACTTCCATGTGGCCCGACATAATATGTCACAATTAGAATTTGATACGGCGCGAGCGCCAGGAAGGATTGATTGGGAAAGGCAAACTGCTTTGAATAGAGATCAAATGCAAAGTGGAGAGAAACAAACGGTTCCCACCGTGCGGTAAAGGCCAATTTACTACGCTCTGGTTCCTGCTCGTTTGACGGAGTTTGTATTCACGAAGTGGTTGACTTCTCAAGAGTAGAAGGCCAGGGTTTGCTCGACGTCAATTGACAGCGTCCCTAGGCATTTGCTAGGAGGCGAGGCATGGAATATCAAAACACTTGTGCAAATTGACGGCCATTGCCAATTCGAAGCCACAAACCTCCATCTCGGGGTAGACAAATGCCGAACTAGACATCGACTCACATCCTGCAGGCCCCCACGGACGACTCCTGCAATGTTTCCCCAGCACGTCACCCCCACTCCGGTCGATCCCCGCAAAAGCCATTTCATATTCCCAATGCAAAAGTAGTGACTTATTAGTTAGTATGTAGCCGCTTCAAGAAAAAGCCCAAATGCAGCCTGCGCTGGATCGAGCAGGTTAGTGCCAATTTGTGCGCCGATGCCGCAGATGTAGAGCCACGCGTCCCCGCAATAGCGCTTGGATACAAAGCCGTCCCTCGACCCATGCATTATGTTTCTTCACTCTTTGACGTGCACGCTCTATCGAGGATGTCCATTGGCTCGATTCTCAGGCGTAATATACTTTTGAGAAAAACTCCATTTCAAGTCGTGACATTGTTACAGAAGACGTACACCATGGAGGCATGCAATCGGCTCAAGACAGCATTTGCTCAGGGAAAGAAGTCCATGGGCATGTGGCAGATGATTCCGGGGGCGAACGTGTCAAGGTTGTTGGCGAGGTCGGGCGTAGATTGGGTCATGGTCGATTGTGAGCACGGTAACATTGACGGTAGGGAAACAACGTTTGAGGTGCCTGCTTACGCGGATGCCTGCTTACTGACGATACTCAGATGGGGCGATGCACGATGCGGTGCCGGCGATTGCGGCCTTGGGCGTGACGCCCCTTGTTCGACTGCCTGATATACAGTCGTGGATGGTCAAGCGTGGGTGTTCCTTTCGTGTCTCCCCGTCTACTTAAGTAGGGTACGTGACGGAGCGCGGCTGACCTTTACAGGCGCCTTGGATGCTGGTGCTCATGGTGTAAGTTGGCATGACGCAGGTTGGGGGCCGGGGCGCGGCCGGTACATTAACCATGTTAGATTCTTGTACCGCTGCTTCGTTCTGCAGATCAAGCGAGGGAGCTGGTCCAGGCGGCCAAGTTCCCGCCCTGGGGCAAGCGAGGATTCGGATCTCCCATTGCGCCGGGACGCTTCAATCCCGTGCCTTCATTCACCGAGTATCTGCAGCAGGCAAACGAAGCTCTCTTGACGATGGTCCAGATTGAGACTCAAGAGGCGTTGTACCAAGTCGATGAAATCGCGGCCGTCGAGGGCATCGACGTGCTCTTCATCGGACCCTTTGACCTCGGTATGATCAAGTGCCACCCCGTGCCTATCCCACCACAGATCACCTAGACACGTCGATTGGGGAGGCAAAAAAAGTATTTGACCAGGTCTGAAAGTATCTGGTCATGGCGCTCCATACGACAATGTGCTCGAGTATATCCATATATACTTATTAACAGGGCAAATATATTTAGAGGGCGCTAGGCTAACCAGCGGCACGTAGGCAACAACATCGGCCACCCCATCCTGGATGGAGTCATGGCGCCCGAGCTGGAAGAAGCCATTGCCAGAATCCTCGCCGCATGTCGCAAAGCCGGCAAGAAGTGCGGCATTTACGCCACGAGCGGCGAGCAGGCCAAGCTCTATAGCGACCAGGGCTTCGACATGATCAGCGTATCAGCCGATTACACTGCACTGGATCACATACTCAAGCAGCAATTCAGCGCGTCTCAGGGCGGTCCTCTCTCCGAGAAGAAGGGCTCATATTAGGGATTTCCGGCCGGAAAATGATTGAGTTGCGTGGCAGTGGCGATGACGGTGACGCCGAATCGAGCTAGTTGTTCTCGACTTGGTCCATTTTCGCTTCCACCTGTCCTGGGGTGAAGCGGTGCATCAACTTGACTGCCTTGCCGGCCGCGTGGACCTCTTCTTCGCCAGCGTTGACCTTGCTGATGTGTATCTAGTCTCCATGTCAGAAGGGAGTAGTGTCGGATAAGACGACGTGTTCTCACCACTGGAATATCAAAGTCGTAAAGCTCCCTCCAGGGGTTGGACTCGGGCAAAGCCAGATTCACCTCCTTGTATGCGAAGGGCCGCTTGTCCCAAACGTCAGATAACACGCCTTTTGCTTGCGCACAGAGGCCGCAGTTGTCGCGTGTGAAAAATGTGATTCTGCAGGCTTGCAAGAGGCGATTGGCGACAAACATTGCTATTTCTGGCTGATGCTTAGCCTTGCTCAGTAGTGTTGCTAATGGAGAGGTGTGAATGTACGACTTCGTTTAAACGCTGCATGACCGTTCCTTCCGTTCCTACCGCCAGGTAACGTTAACTAAGTAGTTACCTAGTAGGTAGGGCAGCGGGAGCTTTGCCGACCCCGCATCTAACTGGGAAGGCGGTGACTTTGCCGGAGGCGCCGTTGACTCGGTATTTCTAGAACATCCCACCCCGCCAAGAGGCCCTGCTTGATCAAGTTTCCAAGGCCGGCTTTTTCGTTGTCTTGATTCCATTGACAGCCGATGACCCTTCCCTGCTTTCTCATGAGGCTCAGTCCATAAGTTGGTAATAGAAAACATGGCCACGACGCAGAAATGTGTCCACCAAGGTTGTGGCAAGAACTTCACCGATGCTACAGAGAAGTGTGAATACCATCCCGGTCCACCGATCTTCCACGAAGGTCAAAAAGGCACGACAACTCTCCTCTTTGATGGAGCATTCTCTTTTCTCAGGTATCAATGAAGCTGCCACGCTAACAGCAGAATTAGGATGGAAATGCTGCAAGACCCGCGTCCTTACCTTTGACGAATTCATGTCCATACCACCATGCACAACGGGCACCCATTCCACCACCGACATACCTCCTCCCGTCGAAGAAAAGCCCAAAGAAGACGAGGCCTCGCTCGCCAGAAAAATCGACGTGCTCACAACGCCCACGCCGAGCCGCCTGCCCATCCAGCCGCCTCAATCGGTACCTACGCCTCCTCCGCCTGCTCCAGAAACAGACGATGACGATCCGAGCTTGGAAATCCCCGACGGAAGCACATGTCGCCGACGGACCTGTGGGAAGAGATACAAGAGAGGCAGTTCGCGAGAGGGCGAAACGTGCGTCCACCACCCCGGTGTGCCCATATTCCACGAGGGCAGCAAGGGGTATTCGTGCTGTAAGAGAAGAGTCTTGGAGTTTGACCAGTTCATGAAGATTGAAGGGTGCAAGACCAAGGATAGACATCTGTTCATTGGCAGTGGGAAGAGGGACAAGGACCATGGCCGGGACAAGGCGGACCCCACTGGGGAGGAGGTATTGAGCACAGTCAGGTATGTCTGCCGCGCAGTCCCCTGTCCATTATTAGTGCTGGGGAGTACTATCTTCTGACACGGCCTGAATCGCAAGGCACGACTTTTACCAAACTGCCACCTGCGTCATTGCCGCCTTTTTCCTCAAGAAAATCAAAAAGGAAAACGCCAAGGTTCAGTTTCAAGAAAAACAGCTTGCTCTCGAGTTGATGACGAGCGATTCCCCGCCGAAGCGATATACAGCAGACGTGCCCCTCTACGGACCGATTGACACAAGCAAGTCGTCGTTTAAGATCCTGGGGACGAAGCTGGAGGTCACTCTTGTAAAGGCAGATGGGTCTTCGTGGCCGGTGCTCAGGGGGGATGAGGCGTTGACGGGTGAAATATACCAAGTTGGACGGGCGGGCATGGCGCAGTAGATTTAGAGCATGCATGGGGGTGTTTCGATCTGGAGTTTTGGCGGTTGAAAATAGGTTGCCGAGGCGCGCTCGTCCGGAGGGGGGTTTGTGTACTACAAACGGCATCGTCATTCTTGTGCAGCAATTCATTATTACCATGCATCGAAGTGATAGATTTCCCGACCGTGGCACCCCGATTCTTTACACTTGGGGAAAACAAAAAAGGGTACTTTCGTAATCGGGCATACCCGGCACGATGAAGAACCACGTGCGCGATAACCCGAAGCATGTCATTAACCAGAGCCGACTAGTGTTGGCTACTTGGCTAGAGATAAGCTCTACGCTGCCCGGGCCACCTCGAATTCAGCTACGTAACGGAGCTTACGACTCAACGGCCATGTCCAATGACGGTGGCCTTTGAAAGATGACTAGGGAACCCTTATCGGAGCTGCTGAATAATTATTAATGACCATGGGCGGGAAGCAGCACATGTGTTTCCCTCCCTTCTCGGACGTCAAGGTTTCTTTTTCGGCCCCCCGAGTCCCTGCGGGCCATTTCCAAGTTCGCATCCTGCTCCAACCCCCAGCCTCGGCAACAAAGAAGCACGCCACGACGCTTTTGAGTCTTTTGTTCACCACGTACCGTGCTCCCTCGACAAACACAGCGAGCATGGCGGCCGAGGTGTCCCACGGCCGAGGGGGCGCCGGCAACATCAACACCGACAAGACGGAATACGTGGACGGGGAAGTCGTGCGTGCCGGGGTCGAGGGCAGCCACGACGACGGAGCGTACAGCACTGGACGAGGAGGGGCTGGGAATATCGGCGACGTTGGCTCCGCACCTGGCGCTCGCAGGGACAAGGACGTCGTTCCCGAGTCGGCGTACCGGGCGAGCCAGGACGGCCAGGACCACCACACCGGTCGTGGGGGCGCGGGAAACGAGCACGTCGCGAATGGGCACGGCAAGAAGGCGGCGCCGAGGACGGGGCAGAGCGACGCGGCGCCCGTGAGCTTGGCGGATCGGCTGAAGCAGAAGCTGTTTGCTGCGATGAGAAGATAGAGGCGGAGGTGGAGGCGGAGGGTGACTTTTGGGGCGGGTCTTTTTTCTTGCGCTCGTTTGCGTAACTTGAATTCACGGTGATATCCAGCTTCGTTTCCCGACTGTTGCGGCCATTTATCCATCTTCTTTCATGACCAAGTACGATATATGAGCCCGACGTGGGTTCTGTTGGGAGCAGTCGTGAGTCGTGAGTCGTGACGTCCTCGTACCGCCTGGCCTGAAGCGACAACAGTACCGTGGGTTCTGCCACTTATACTACGGTGCTCTGAGTTGCAATGGGCTGCCTAGTAGTTGACTTGGCCATCCTTCCAGAGATGAGGTGAGGTCCTGGATATTTGGATGCTCGGGGGGAGGCAGCGTCTCTTCCGAAAGATGGGGCCGTGACCCGACCAGTGCGTGCCATCGCAGATGCTATCCAAGCCAAGTCAGAGGGTCAGAATGTCGGCGGGGTGCTAAAGTGCGTCGTTGTATAACACATCATGATCTATATCCTATATCCTATATCTTTTACCTTGCTCTAGCACCCCAAGCTTGATAGCTCATCGGCGGCAGGAATGAAATTAGCATTCTGATTGACGAGCCAGTCTACATTGGCACCGGCCCTATTCAGCAACCTTGAAGCCAACCGCCGTTACATTGCAAAGCCGCTGGCGGTGTGTTTCCCCCAGCCACCGGGTCAGCAAGCTACGTCAACATGTCAGGTCGAGTGGATATAACTTAATATATCCCGAGTACGGAGGAGAGATCAACACACTCACTCGCCCCTGCAAACTTGGAACCTCAGAACCCGCCCACCGCCATCCGTGCTGAACCCCGCCCGGGAGACCTGGAGTAGTTTCCTCCGTGGTGGAAGTGCCTCCCTCCCCTCCCGAGACAAGCTGGCTGTGGCCGTACCCGAACATGATGTTGCGCAAAACCTCGCGGGGCCGTAACTTGAGACAACGTACATTTGACCCTTGTGCCTGTTGCTGCTACAATACGGAGTACGGAGCGTGGAAATGCCGTCCACAATCCCATGGTCCACGCCGCAGCGCACATGATGCGGGAATGCAGCCCATTACTGCCCGAGTGAGGGAGGGGGACTGGACCGGTTGATTTGGCCGGTTGAGTTTTCCCAGCCGTCGAACCATGAGACATGCCGATTCCTTTTTGAGATGCGAATGCGCATATCTTGGCGTGCGAGGCGAGGCGGATGAGGGATTCGGTCCAGCACTGCCGCGGTGGTGCACGGTGGGGGTTGGGGCTGCGCCGAATTCTCATCGTCGTCACACTTTGCTTTACACTTTGAACTCTGGCTCCTTCCGTCGGGAAGACATTCGTAGCCTCACGAGTCACCATCCACTTTGGGTCTTTGGCAGCAGCTTGTTGGATTCTCCCGACGCGCGTGTTGAGTGTTGTTCACTGTTGAGCCGTCTCAACCCAGTCCTGGCTCGGCTGTACCACTACTACTCATCAATCACGTGCTCCCAGGGAACAACAGCACGCACGGGGTACCAGCTGGTTCCCTCCCCTCCGGGATGCCTTCACGAGCCCATGCCGCCCGCCCACATCTCCGAGGCCGTCGACATTGGTCGGCAATTTCAATTCTCTCGAAAAAGTCCTTCCGCTCCTTTACGTCCGACTTCGAGGCCGATGACGAGCGGTCCTCGACCGACGGCAGTATGAGTCCGCGGAGCAGTGACAGCGATTGGCGCCCAATTGGGGCGCCTCGCTACTCGGGGCATGATGCGCGACCGACCAGCGGAAAGGAACTGCTTGGCTGGTACATGTATGGCTTTGCGGCCGAGGTGTATGTGGTGTGTGGAATCGGTAAGTCTGGTATCTGGTCTCTTGCTACGCAATGCAATGGTGTTGCTTGTTCAACATGCGGCCTCATATATCAGTGTGTGGTTCGGCCGTGGGCGGGTTATCTGCATGTGGCCGGGGACAGTGCCTGCAGTGACTGCAAATAGTAGCAATCTCTGTAATGCTGACTAGGCTCTCTCTACAGGCTCATTCATTCCCATTCTCCTGGAAACCTTGGCCCGTGAAAACGGTGTACTGGTTTCAGACCCTACGAAGCCGTGCGGATCGAGCGACAGCAAAGGCGGAGATGACGGGCAATGCGTCGTCTACGTGTTAGGTCTCGAAATCAACACTGCCAGTTTTGCAATGTACACCTTCTCGGTCAGCGTTCTATTGCAAGCGCTCCTGGTCGTGAGCATCAGTTGTGCGGCCGATCATGGACATTACAGAAAGAAACTCCTCTTGACCTTTGCTTGGCTCGGCGCCTTCTCCGTCATGTGCTACATCTTTATCAACAGGGAGAACTACATCCTCGGTGCTGTTCTCACCATCCTCTCCAATACGTCTTTTGGCGCGTCGTTTGTGCTTTTAAATTCATTTTTGCCACTACTGGTGCGGAATCATCCCGAGGTGCTGAATGCTTGCCGTGGAACGACGCCGGACTTGGCCGACTCTGCACTAGAGTCCAGAGCTCTCGATGAGTCAGTTGGCACGCTGGGGGACGATGCTACGGACGCAACGTCGCCGCTCTTGCCCGGCGAGAGCACTGCGTCGGGTCCGCGACTTCGAAGAGTACCAACCCACGAAGAACTTACTTCGACCGAACTTCAGCTCTCCTCGCGCATGTCCGCCAAGGGCATGGGCATCGGCTACATCGCCGCCCTTTTCCTCCAGTGCCTGTCCATTGGCATTCTACTCACCATGAAGAACTCTACGTGGTCTCAGAGGGTGGTCCTTTTCGTCATCGGGTCTTGGTGGGCGGTGTTTACCGTCCCGCCAGCTCTGTGGCTACGACCAAGACCTGGACCGCCACTGGTCGAGACGGGACGGAAAGGCGCATTTGGATGGACTCCTTACCTGACTTATGCGTGGAAGTCTCTTTTCCGCACCATCCAACAAGCAAGACGGTTAGCAGACATCATGCTGTTCCTTGCAGGATGGTTTTTACTTTCGGACGCCATTGCCACCACCTCTGGCACCGCCATTTTATTCGCCAAGACACAATTACACATGCGTCCCTGGGCGTTGGGCATGATCAACGTCATTACAACCATGGCTGGAATACTCGGCGCATTTGGGTGGCCCATGGTCTCACGAGGCTTGGGGCTGCAAGCCCATCAGACCATCTTGGTCTGCATCGCTCTCTTTGAACTGATACCACTCTATGGGCTCATGGGCTATCTCCCGTTTGTGAAGAATTGGGGTGTCCTCGGCCTCCAGCAGCCATGGGAGATGTATCCCTTGGCAGCGATATACGGCCTTGTCATGGGCGGCCTGAGCAGTTACTGCCGTTCGCTATACGGAGAATTGATTCCCCCAGGGTCCGAGGCGGCGTTCTACGCTCTCTACGCCATCACAGACAAGGGATCGAGCGTGTTTGGGCCGACCATAGTCGGCGCGATCATCGACCGGACGGGCAGCATTCGGCCTGCGTTCTGGTTTCTGGGGGCGTTGGTTGGTCTTCCAGCACCGTTGATATGGTTAATCAATGTCGAGAGAGGAAAGAAGGAGGGCGAGCGACTGGCGGCCAAGATAGAGGGCTCAGAAGTGTGCGTATCGCAAGGAGCACATCTGGTGGAGGACGAGGATGTTGGCTAGCTCATCACTTGGATGTTTGACACAGTGTGCGGAGTAAAAGCGGATGTTGTTCATGTTGGGATTTATCGATGTGTCTCGTAGGACCAACTGCATAGCGATGGCGTTGAGGGGACATGAAGCACATGACGACAGAAGCTTGTGAGGTCTTGTCAATACGGCATCGAGGCTGGCGAATGCTGTCTGGACGGCGGAATTTACGCCGCGAATCATCGCGGCTACGATATCTGACAGATAGATTGCAGATGGGGGCACGTTTGGTATAGAAAGGGCCAGGGAATGGATGAGAACAAGGCACATGACTAGTACTGCGTCCTGCCTTGGTTTCGGCCGCGCCGGCCTCGAGCTTCTTCCCAGCCATGACTGTGTTTGAAACATGCCAAGTACGTGATTTATTGGCAAACGGTCAACCAATGCCATCGACTGACGTCGTCTGGCGTTTCACCTGGTCTCTCGTCCGTCTTGGTTCCTGGCGAGAAATTGGTTGGTCGAGAGGCAGGCCCTTTTTTTTTTTTCCCTTTTCTTTTCTTTCTTCCTTTCCATGTGGCAACCCGTATCATGGTTCGACTCGAGGCCTAGATTGAAGCGCGGGGAATATTCTACGGCGAGTCGGTCAGACTAACGCCCACGCGGCTAGACTGGTCCCTGTTGGTCAGCTTGTCGCGAGGTGTTTCGGGGCTTTGTAGGGTGTCGGTGCCGGTGCTGCCTGTGCACATGTGGCGCCTGGATGGCCGTTCTGCCTAGCAGGGCTGGGCTCTGGTCCGGCTACTTTATTGCTCGAGTTGACTTTTAGGTTTTTAACATTTTGAAGATTGTCGTTAGCTGGCTTGGCTGCCACCCAGTCCGAGGATGCGGGTGCAAAGTGCCCAGGACTCAGTCCGGGGTCGCCCACGCCAAGCAGTGCCTGGTACCGTGTACTTGGTCGCTCCTGTGCAGCTCAGCTTGGCAACTGCGTGCGGCACCTCCTTCCCAAGTAGTTCTTCGGCGCTGCCTGTCTGCCCACTGCGCCTGCCTGCCCACCTGCCCGCCTGCCCGCCTGCCCGCCTGCCCGCCTGCCGCCCACTTGCCCTCCTCTCTTGGCGGACTGGCAGCATTTTTGCACGTCGTGTTCATTTGCCAGTCAGCTTCGAGGTCTCGCCCGCCTTTTATTATTCCGTACAGCTTGGCCCAACCGGCGTCGCGAATAACCTCCCTCCCACTCGTCCACCTCCACACCGGCGTTTTTTTTTTTTCCCACGCGCGGCTCTTTGATCAACTCGGGCGCGCAGACGCCGCGCTTGGTCTCCTTCTGCTTCCCGTCTCTTTTGTTGCCTCATCCCCTCCAGCCACCGCCCATCATGAGCTCCAAATCTCGAAGGCGCTCCCGTGCCGTCACGGACGAGAACCGCGCCGATTGTCCCTTTACCATCACCATGGTCACTGCTCCCAGCGCCGAGGATCGCGACCACATAGCCAAGAAGAGGAAGCGCGACGCCCACGAAGACGGCCCGGCTCCCAACAACCACAAAAGGGAGCTGGTCCAGATGTCACCCTTTGAGCCCCGGGGCAAGTTCAGGTCCAACCAGTCCATGAATCTCGCCTACACCGTCGAGCCACGGAAGCGCTGGCAGGACATGACACGATATAATAGCTTCGTCTGTGAGTCAAGACCCCGCGACGCCACCTGCACTCGTTGCTCCCGTTTTCCCGCCGGCGCCGCCCTGCGCAAAGGCAAGCCGCTTGTTTGCTTACCAGCTTTGCCTCTTGTCCACTAGTGAATGGCTACAAGTACTGCAACGACGATTTCATCTACGTCGCAAACGAGGCCACCATTGAGCGCCAAAAATCGACGGGCAAAAACGCGGACGCGGGAAACTTGCTGCAGTCAAACGACTACTGGGTTGCCCGGATTCTCGAGGTCCGGGCCGCTGATGAACATCACGTATACGCGCGCATCTACTGGATGTACTCTCCCGACGAGCTGCCGCCCGGAACCCAGGACGGCAAGAAGACCATCAGCGGCCGCCAGCCTTATCACGGCCAGAACGAACTGATCGCGTCGAATCACAGTAAGGCGCGGCTCGTTCTCGCACGCCCTCGAAATGCATTCTGTGCTGACGTGGCTCAACAGTGGACGTCATCAACGTTGTCAGTGTGGCGATGAAGGCCACGGTTCATCAGTGGATCGAGTCGGATGACGAGGAGGTGCAGGATGCGCTGTACTGGCGGCAGGCGTTCAATTGCCGGACGTCGCAGGTATCTGTATGCACGGCATTCCTTTTCGGCCTCGCACGAAGTCATGGTTTGATGCTGACCCTTCCCGAAACAGTCGGTCGATTTGACTTGCAAATGCCAGACCCCGGCGAACCCAGACAAGACCTTGATCGGCTGCACCAACGCAGATTGCGGCCAATGGCTTCACTACGAGTGCCTGCTACACGACAGTCTACTGCGCATCTACGAGCGTCTGGGGACCGACAAGCCGCACATTTCCGACAAGGCGGAAAAAAAACTGGTCAAGACGGAGAGGGAGATGGACGAGGACGTACGTGGTCCGCTGACGCCGACGGAGAGCAAGATGGAGCGCACGCCGCCGGCCATCGACGTCAAGGGACCGAGCGAGAACGGAAATCATGCAGCTGGCGGCCGAACCAGCGAGAGCACGCCAAAGGGCCCGACACAAACGCCCACCCCCGGGCCGCCCAACTCGGTCGGCCCCAGGAGCGCAAAGTCGGCGTCTGCGAAGAAGGGGCGGGGAAAGAAGGCAATCCAGGACAAGCCATACGAGGGGCTGTTTGAGGCGAGCTTAAAGATGAACGACGGGCCAATGGTTTGGGTAATAAGTGATCTGAGAGCCAACGCTGGAGGCGGGGACCGAACGTGGACGGAGCGTGCACAGTGTCTGGTTTGCCGCAGGATGATTGACTGATGAGTCTTGGCCTTTTGTTTGTCTATCTTTATTTTCTCTCGAAAAGGGGAAAAAAAAGGGACAAGGGGAGAACCCACCGCCTCTTCCCGTCGGGGTCACCGTGGCACACAAGCAGAACCGAACCGAGCGGCATGGTACGCAGCAATGCCACCCGGGCATCTGGCCCGCTTCAATCCCGTACGACAGTCTCTGCCATGGCTGCCGACCCTCATTCTGCGGCAGTACATATTGCATTTTTGCCGGGTCGGGCTACGGGTACATTTTGGGCAACAAAGCAGACAGTGTGAGGGGTGTGAGCATGAAGGCAGCCAACACCGAGGAGGATTGTCACGGGCAGGAGGGTGAGATTGCGCGCGCGCATCTTGGGTTCTTTCCATTTGTCCGGCCTTTTTTTTTTCTTTCGTTCCTTCTTGTCTTTGAGGAGACGTATCGGATATGACTGATTTGCGAGCCTTGGGGGGCGTTGGCTGCTTGATGCTGGATGCATACAGGGGCAGGCAGGCATGGCGTTGGGTCAGTGTTTTCCTTCGGGGTTTTGGCTGTTTTGCTGTATTTTGTTATGGTTGCTTTTTTTTTTCCCCTCTCAAACAACCATTTACGGCGAGGAGTATTGCTTGCTTGGATTCTAGAGCTGTGTGCCTGGAGTCGATTTTTGGATGACTGGACGGATGTACGTGTCTGAGAGTAGTTCCGAGTCGAAATAGAACCGTCTGCGCTGCTATTAATAGATGCGGAGGGGTCGAGCCTCGAGGCCAGCCACATGCTTTGCTTGTTCTGTCGCGACGGTGCCAGCAGAGCAACGTCTTCTGTCTCCTCGGGCACGGAGCGGGTGGACAGAGACTTGTCCGCCGGCCGTGTCCTACGCCGCGGGACTTCTGGCACCGCAGGCAAGGCGAGGGCAGCACGGTGATGGAGTCATGTCCAAGTCGATCAGTTTTGTTCTGTCGGCGAGTCGGTCGGTCGGTCGGTCGGTCGGTCGGTCGGTCGATGCGACAAAGCTCGGGTGGGGCGCTCCCCCCCCCGCGCCCCAGGTCAAAGTCCAAGGGCCAAGGGCCGAGGGCCGAGGGCGAGCTTCTCGCAACCTGCATCATTCGTCACGGCCCGTCTTGACCATGGCTGAGATGGACCCCTTCGACTCGGCGCTGTGCGTATCCATCCCCTCTCCCGCGGCCTGCTGGCACGACGCCGTTGACCGTTTCACTGACGACCGCCCCTCCAGCGACCTCCTGCGGCGCCTCGACCCCAAACACACGGCCTCGCACCTCGGCGCCATCATCTCCCTGGCGCCCGAGCTGACGGAGGACCTGCTCTCGTCGGTGGACCAGCCGCTCGCGGTGCGGCGCTGCAGGCAGTCCGGCCGCGAGTACCTCCTGTGCGACTACAACCGCGACGGCGACAGCCACCGCTCCCCGTGGTCGAACCAGTTCGACCCGCCGCTCGACGAGGCCGGCGCGGGGGGCGTCGGGGCCGACGGCAACGACGGCGCCGGCGAGGGCGCCATCCCCAGCGAGCGCGTGAGGAAGATGGAGGTCAAGGCCAACGAGGCCTTTGACGTCTACCGAGACCTGTACTACGAGGGCGGCGTGAGCAGTGTGTACCTCTGGAATCTGGACGACGGGTTTGCCGGCGTCGTCTTGTTGAAGAAGTGTGAGTCTTTGGCGTGGCTTCCTGGCTTCCCCTTGCTTCCTTCTGCTCTCCTTGTTTCGTACCCTTTTTAGTTGCACACGTACACGTACACCACGTGCTACGGAACCCTCGAGCGACGCCTCGTTGCTGACCGCTTGCCGCCTGCCGCCTGCCTGGTAGCCGCCACTCCGGGCGGCACGACCCAAGGGGTATGGGACTCGATCCACGTCTTCGAGGCGATTGAGCGGGGGCGCACGACGCACTACAAGGTCACGTCTACGGTGATTCTGTCCCTGGCGACGGCCGACAGCACCCTCGGCGACATGGACCTCAGCGGCAACATGACGCGCCAGGTGGAGCACGACCTGCCCGTCGACGGCGACGACAGTCACATTGCCAACGTGGGCCGGCTCGTCGAGGACATGGAGCTCAAGATGCGCAACCTGCTGCAGGAGGTGTACTTTGGCAAGGCAAAGGATGTGGTCGGCGACCTGCGGAGCGTGGGGAGCCTGAGCGACGGGGCTCGAGATCGCGAGGCGCAGAGGGAGCTCATTGGGAGCATGCGGCGGTGATGACGGATGGGTGGGCGCCTTTTTCTTTTGAAGCAGCAGAGCTGTCGGCGGCTCTGGGAGGCGCGGCTGTTGAAGAAACAGTGACCAGGCACGCGCCTCGATGAGACACGGGGAGTGCCCAGCATGGAATGCAGCATGTAGAGCTTGGTAATGAAATATACGACGAATCATTGGTTCGCGGGTCATGGTGATGATTCTTGGGCTGTTGTTACCGAGCGCCCCCCGGCTCTTCGAGGGCCATGTCGATGCTGTTTGAATGTCGTCATGGTGGTCACGTGTAGCCAGGTTTCCTCTCTCTCTCTCTTTTTTTCTTCTTCTTTTTTTTGCCCCTTCCGAAACCGACTGGAATACAAATTGCTCAGCTCAGTGTCCGTGGTTGAGCATCTAAAAATACTCAAGACTTGAAAATCAGATCCGTTTCGTTTCTCCACGTCGTGGGCCAGGTCCTCCTTCCAGGGTTTGAGGAGATGAGACGTAACTACTAGTACCAGCAGAACGGCGACTAGCAGCAAGTCCCGTCTCGCAAGACGACCGGCTCGGTTGGTTTGTTCCGTACCAATAACCGCGGCCAGCAGCAGAGCCGAGGGACTTGGTTCGGAGTTGGTTGCCATGCCAGCCTGAACACGCCGAGTCTGCCGGGCGTGACGTGCATGTCGAAGTCGCCGTCAGCTGCATGGGCAGTCAGTCTAATGCAGTTTCATGGATTATAACTAGTCCAAGACCAGGCGCAGCGGGAGAGTCGATGGTCCACCGAAGGAGAAGGACTGGGGAGGACAACAACCCGGCTGGGTTGGGACGGTTGGGACGGGGGACGGACGGACGCATCGACGACGGGGCATCGTGTCTCGTCACATTTCCGGGGACGTGCCGTCCTCGAACCGGGGAGTCGCAAAAGAACCAGGGCCCATGTTTGTGTCGCGATTCGGCATCACGAGCACACCCATGGACGCATTTGTTGCGTGTTGACCAATCCGGACAACAACAAGTCTGGCTATCATCTCGGGATATGGTGAGTCGTGACGGCACTCCGAATCCTAGACGTGATCAGTCCATGTGTGCTTCGTGACAGACAAAACAGGGTGAGTCGTGTCGTGTCAGATAGAGACTGTACTAAACTATACTGTCATACGTACAATGCACACACATTGACAGCGTTGGCGCTCTGCGACATGCAGGTGAGCCTTGCATCGAGCCAGGGACAGCTGGATGCAGGCAACGGTGATGACTTGCATTTCCTGACCTGCAGACTTCAAACGCCTACTCCGTACTGGCGTCTGCATCACACGTCCATTATCCATGCCGATTATCGCCTGCAGTTGGTGAGCTGGGCAGACTCTCCTCTCCACCACCTACGGCACGACCCAAGCAGCTTTGATGACAATGACAGGGTCTCGCTTGATTCCAACGACCCCTACTTACCTTTGTAAATACGAGAGCCCATGTGACGAACCTGACATGTTACACAGGGCAGATTGTTCCGCAAACACTAGGGTGCTGTGCGCCCTTGTGTTTTGCGTGAACAACAGTCGTTGCTGGCAAAGAACATACGCCGTAGAATCAGAATTTTGCCAGCCTGATGGCTGCCAGAGAACTACTGGTCAGGACACGCTGCCTTGGTGGGAGACGCCCAAGTATCCAGGGTGGAGGGCAGTTATAGGGGCATGTCGAGGGGCATATCCACGTATCTTGATGTTGATCTGGGCCTGAAGTTTGAATTCTCACATAGGCTAATAATGGCAGTCAGTCTAGACGTGTGCGCGCCTCGCCTTCACCCTCTTGAGCCTTGTTGAGCACCACCCATGCAAACGATGCACCAACCGTCGACTAGGACAGGACCTGCACCACGGTGGATATAAGCTGACTCGTGTACTCTGTGGGTTTGTACGTTGGCCGGAACTGTCGCCGACGAGGGAAAAAGGCAAACGAGACAGCCGACGGCATGGGTTTCCGAACCACTTTCCCACCGACGCCAATCGTGCAGCAACAAGCATTGACTACAACGGCGGCTTAATCCTGCGGCCGGCGTCTTCTTAACCCAAGCCTTACGGTTAAAGTAGTGGAGAGTCTTCGAACCCAAAACTCAACGAGACTACCGGTAAAGGGCTCCGTCGATTCGGTATTTCGTCACCTGTGCCATGCCGGAAGGTATCCGATCCTGCACTCGTGAGTTGACAGTCAAATAGAGCTATGGGGTTGGAAGAACTGTTTGTCTTTCTTGCCCCGGCCACGAACCAGATGGTCGTATGCGAAACGTTCCAGAAGAAAGGGGGACCTCCTGCGCGTTCCATCATTGCCCCGCACGTATCCCCTTGTTGGTCCAAGGAAGAGAATTGCGTCCCTAGGTAGGACGATGAAAGCCACGGTGAAGTGCCTACAGTGGGGACAATGGCGAGACAAGGGACATGGCGATCCCTCATTTACAGAGGTACGACGTCGTACAATATTCTGTACTGCTCCAATTGTTAGTGTATATATTGAGAAAGGCAAGTGGCGTTACGTTGTAACTAGCTAGACAGCCACGAGACATCTTTATAGTCGCCATATGCTTCGAACCTGCTTCCATGTCGCTTTTCTCGGGTCGGCGCGAGAACGGAGCTGGTAATAATTGCGGGCACCTGCGTTCATTTGTGGACAAAGCCGACCACTCGTTGGGCACGGCAGCCATACTGCTATGAAGGCGCATGCTGGCAAGAGATTAATGCTGTACACGGGCGAGGAGGGCAGTTTTGGCTTCCATAATGTCGACTGGTGTCTACAGCGCCAATCTTGGTGCGTTCGTCCCACACAGCGTCACACAAGGATATGGCCGGCCCCACCATATGGCCAGAGAGTAATCCGTAATCAGGATCAAGCTGATCAACAGGCCATGCACCGGTCTAAAACCGTTGACGTCTCGCTCATGGTTCTCGGAACACAATGACATGGCACCCTCTGAACTAAAGCAGACTCCGAATGGAACCTTGCACTGCCTTTGGAGAGCGACTCGTTCAGGGGCGACAGGTCACCGAGAGCACGCGCTACCGTATATGGCTGCGGCGGCGGCGGCGGCGGCGGCGGACGGCTCGGGTCGTTCACAGCGGGATGGCATAATCGGGCTGCATCCTCTAAATTAGCCGTGGAGGAAAGGGGTCTGTGCCGAAAACTAATGACGCGAGGGCCTGCTCCAAAGACAGAGGCCAGCCGTCGGCTTCACCCTGCCCCGTGTACCGAGCAATGGAAATAGTTTTACCATGACCCTGGGCGTTGAGAAAGACATCCAGATAGGCGAGTGGAGAGCGAGACAAGACAACATGACGAAGCTGGCAAGCTGCTAAGTTTCGTTTTCTGTCTCTGTCGATGCTCCTGGCTCCGCCCGCGGTGCCTGGCAAAACTCGACAATCTTTCCTGGACATGGTACGGAGTATGGTGGTGAGTCGAAATTCCGCACCGCCTAGCCCAGTAAGTGATCTGGTCTGCCTGTTTGAGCGAGTAACTTGTTGGCAGCTACACTACTCCCCCATTCAGCGGCAAAATAAGAGAAGCAAAACGGGTGGTAGGCAGGTCGGATACGGAGTCTTGGACGGTAATGGTACAAGCAGTCATACGGAGTACTCCAGTTGAGTCTTGTGCTTGGCGCCGTCGTCGTCCGTTGCAGCGGCCAGAGGAAATCAAGTAGGCGCGAGAAAGGAAGGCTGTTGATTGGAAAGACGCCGGCTCATCCGCCATCTGGTGGGATTGACCTGCCGAAGCCTGACATGGGCCGACAAGGGGCAACGGGCCAGGATGGCGGTGGGACCTGGCCCGGTGGCGGACTGCGACAGTCGGTCTGAGCTCGAACCGTGGTGAGGATGGATTCATTTTGGTTGTTGCGTCTTGGTGCTGACTTTGGACGGACAGTTTTCCTTTTCCCAACCTTGTGAGTCGTCCAGTGGAGGCTGCCTCGTGCCTGCCACGTCTGGTCGCTCGTCACGCATGTCTGACAGTATTAAGAGTCGAGAAACAAGACGAGTGCGGCGAAGGGGGGTCGTGCCTGCCTTGGGTTGCGGCCATGGGCAGCCGTTTGGAGTAGTCGCTCTCGGCTGTGGAGGTTCAGACGGCCACGGTTAATAAATGATGGCATCATGACATTAACCAGTAGCCCACGAACACGCTGCCCGAAGCAGCAATTAAACAGGGGTTCAACACACTGCTGCGGCTCTGCAGACCACTGACGAGATTAACGCAGCGGCTCAGACGAGGGTTGTCTTGGAGGTGGACCACGCCTCTGTGACCCGCGTGCCTGCCCTCTTTGTTGCCGTACATTTGACGGAGGCGCATCTGCGTGGGCTCTGGACTCTGGACTCTGCGTCGAGGTGCATAAAGACCAAGCCCCTCCATCCCATCATCCCTGGCCGCTGGCTCATGTCCTGTTTGCTCGTCTGCTTCGTGGCTACGTTCGACTCCGGCGGCTCATCGCGGTCTCGCCAGTTAGCTGCCTCTGGTCCCCGAGCTTGAGCGTTTCGTCTTCAACTGTTCAACTGAGCCAACTCGCTCAACCATCAGTCCTCTCCGCTCGCGAGTCGCTGTTGCCTTCTTCATAGTCGGCGACTCCACGTTGCCCCAAAACTTCCTTCGTCGCAAGCCCTCCCCTTATTCATCTCTCTGCCCCCGGTCACCAGTGCACCGCCGGGGACACTGCAGCCAAAACTACAACTCGCGCAGAAAAGAAACCGACGTCAGCCCGTCCCTTCTCACGCCCCCTCGGCCTTGGACCAATCCCACATCTGTGGTTTCTACCTTGATCGATCTGAATAATCAGCCTCTGCCGAGCTGTTTTTTTTTTTTTCCCTTCCCAGGCCGCATACAACTGTGTCCTCCCCCTGGATATTACGTCGGGGTGTTGGTCCGACACTAACAAAAAAGCAAACACCAAGTAGCTTTCGCTATCCCGCTTCATCCAAGGGCCGTGACTCGTCTCTGTTCTCGACAAGCTCCTCACCATTACTCCTCCAGCCATTTTGTTGTCACCGATTACCTCAATGATGGCGGACGAAAAGCCGTCAGTTTTGATCATCGGTGGTCTGGGCTACCTTGGTCGCTTCTTGGCACTTCATATTCATAAAAATATGTTGGCCTCGGAGGTGCGACTAGTGGACAAGGTATTGCCTCAATTGGCCTGGTTAGGACCCGAGTTTGCCGAGGCTTGCTCCTCGGACAAGTTTATGCAGGCAGACGCCAGCAGACCCGGTACGTCAGATGAAGTCCTTCTCTTCGCAGACCATTGCTCTTGTTTGCGGTAGCCGAAGCTGCCATCGCCAGGAGGGCTCGCGACCTGACTCTCAATGACTGACTTTCCTCAAATAGAAGGCTTGGCAAGGATATTCGACCGTACAAATGGCAAACAGTGGGACTATGTCTTTAATTGCGGCGGTGAAACAAGATATTCTCAGGAAGACGAGGTGTACAAACTGAGGTCCCTCAACCTTTCCTTGGCAGTGGGCAAAGAGGCCGCCAAGCGCAAAGTGAGGGCTTTTGTGGAGTTGAGCACCGGCATGGTGTACAAGTCAGATTCGTCGCCCAGCAAAGAGACGGACAAGCTGAAGCCGTGGAGCAAGATTGCTGTCTTCAAACTACAAGCTGAGGAAGAATTGGCCAAAATTGACGGGTAAGTTGAATACCACTGCACCAATGTTTCAAGACGGCGAGAGCCGGACGTGACCCCGCTAACCATGGTGCGTTTCCATCTCAATAGACTCAATTTGGCAATTGTCCGCTTGCCGCATGTATACGGTCCATATGCATCCCAGTGGGTGGCTACGGCTTTGTGCATGGCCCGTGTATACCAGCACCTGGAGGGTGAGATGAAGTGGCTGTGGACCAAGGATCTCCGAACCAACACAGTTCACATCGACGATGCGTCGCGAGCGCTGTGGGAAGTTGCTGCGTGGTATGCCGCCGGCAAACCCCAATGGACCGCCGAAATGGGGAGAGTGCCGATTTTCAACGTCGTAGACAAGGGCGAGACTAACCAAGGAATGATGGCTGCTATTATTGGCGACATCTTCAAGATCGAGACGGGATTCCAAGGCCAGTTAATCAGCACATTTGCGCGCCTGAACTTGGATAGTGTGGTGGACGATGTCAACGACGAGATTCTCGGTCCCTGGGCGGATCTACTTGCAGAAGCAGGAATCACTCGACCCGGCCCCCTTACACCATTCATGGAGAAGGAGCTTCTCAAAGACACAGATCTAAGCATGGACGGCAGCCGGTTGGAGACGCTCATCAAGTTTACATATGAGAAGCCAGTCATCACCAAGGAGCTGGTGGAGGAAGTGATTGAAAGCTACAAGAGAATGAAGTGGTGGCCATGAAAGGCATCCAGGGTGTATTGCCTTTTACAGGAGAGCATAAACGCCTTCCCTCCTTTCTCCTCCTCTTCTTTTTAATTTTCTTCAGTTTTCTTTCAATTTTTCTTTTTCATTTCATAATTCTCTCAGGCTCATCACCTCATCACGGGGAACACGGAAGGTAACGAGTATCTTTTTCTTTCCCTGGTTCAAGTGCGAAATGATTGACGGCACACCAAATCAAAAGGCAACTTTGCACATCACGCATGCCATGGTGGCAGAGGGGGACGCAGGATGGGCCGAGCTCTGGTTTTGTTCATACGACTGTGTGTGTGTGTGCGTGTGCGTGCGTTTTTCATTTCTTCTACGGTCTTGTTCTTTTTCTTCTTCCCCCATTACATGATTTGTTGTTTTGAACCAGAATTTCAAGCCGAGCAAGCACGGAGTCTGGCCTTGTATGATTAGGACATTTTTTTCGTAGGGGCGCATGCTGTTCCTACATTACCTTATTTGCGGCGACAAATAATCGCCCAACTTGAAGTATGTTGACATTGCAATAACATCAGTATAATATAGTGAAGCGCGTGATAGCCGGGCGTCGTCGGTCAAGTATCATTTGCCCGCTCTACTGTATGTTTATTGTTGGACGACAGGGAGGTAACGCAATGAGTCAGGGAATAAGTTGAAGGTGTGGCCGATTATTGCGAGGCAGATGACACGTCTCATTTCTCCAACGGTGACGCAAGCAGCAGCAAGGGAGAGAAGATGGACCCAAGGGGTACGGAATACTGACGTCGATTTTGTTCAAGCCACGATGAGGCATGGCCGTATTTGTACGTGCTGCAGCAGGCTGCGACGTGGAACGGGGTCGTGGCAGGGGCTAGGGGTGGTGACAGTACACAGAGCACGGAGTAGCAGTTGTACATGTGTCGTCAGATTTGGAGATGGTGGACAAAGGAAGGGAAATGTTGGAGGAGATGGTGGTCTCACAAGGTCTTGCTTGGTCTTGGAACCCATGGCTGCAGGGCCAGTTTCCCGTTTGCCTGCCTGCTGTGCCCCGTCAACAGGGCGAGGTGGACGTGTGCATCTACTCCGTATGCTCTCATGTTGCTCCGCGTCGTGCATAGGTTCAGCTCGTGAGCGACAAGGGGCTGGTTGGTGATGTTGCCATTGATAATCCGGTCGCGGATGCTTGGCACAAAGGGGGCAATTTCGGGTCTGTGTTGTTAAGTTAGGTAGGTACCTAGATAGGTACCTAGGTAAGTTAGTTGATGTAGGTACTCAAGTATCTACCTAGGTATGTACTCAAGTATATGTATATGTATGATGTATGTACGTGCTGTGCTGTGCTGTGCCGTGCCGTGCCGTCGTGTGCCGTCTTGGTGGTTGGCACCTGCCATCTGGCATCCCTTTGAACGTGCGAAGGTAGCGCTGGCTGCGGCCGTCCCACTTTTCCGCAGTACCTAGCGGATACCTTTTGGCAGGGCGTTGCGTTTACCGACAGCCCTACGGCTGCGAGGAGGGTGATGTAGCTCTTTGTAGCTCGGAATATTGCGCAAACTGTGATTCTGGCAGTATTTCTTTCTGAGTGGCGGGACGCAGCCCTTTTTCTTCTTCTTTTTTTTTTTTTTAATACCAGGACTTTCGTTGGCTGGGGCGCAAATGCGGGTGCAATCAATTCCCCTTTGCAAATTCGAAGAGGTTGATTGGTTGTCCTTTGTCTGCTCGGGGAAGTTGACCAAGGGAGACCAATGGTCCGTGCGGCGCGCGCAGTGTTGCTGCATGCTCAGCGCGACATGAATGACGTGCTTGCCTCTCGCCCTCACGTCCCTCACGTGCCTGCCAGTACTACTCCTAGGTGGTGAGTGCCTACTCAAGTAAGTAGCACCCATGTAGTCACTACAGTGACCAAGCGCCATGCCATGCGAGCACGTACCGACCGACCTTGGCGGCGGGGTAGAGTAGCGTCCGGTTCGTCTTTTGCTGATGATGCTTTGATGACCGAGGCCATCTCGACCCAGGGTCCAACCAAGATGAGTGGTGAGTTGCGAGTGGCCAGCCCCTTGTTCTCGTTCCTGAGGTGCGGAGCAGGTACGTACCTAGGTAGTCGGTGGTCTGTTCCCTACTCCGTACGGAGTACCGAGTTACCGACTGCTCCGGCTCCCTACTCCGGGCAGACGTCGCTGCCTCGGCCTGCCAAGGCACAGACAGCAGCACGCTGTCGCGGACCTGACCCGGGACCCAGCCTCGCCGCCTCGCCTCCGCTCCCCAGAGACACATGATGCGCCGCGCCTGCCCTGCCCAGTGCCGACCACGTTGCGCACAAACATCTCTGACCCTGCATAAGTACCATACCCCGTCGACTGGCACCGAGTGCGAAGCAACCACTAACTAACTACTCCGTACCACTACTCTGCTTCTTGTCAGTCCATCATATATAAGATCCACCTTGTCTCCGTCCCCGTCTCTCCTTCTCGTCCCAGTCGCTCCTTCCTCGTCAACATACACAACCCACTGCATGACCCCTCCCTGCCCGTGTACTGGTCGTCCCCTCCTTTTTTTCCCGCCCCATTTTTTGTGACGCTCTGCTCTTTCCTTTCTCCCGAAAAAGCTTCAGTTCTCAGTCAACCCGCGTTGCCGTCATTGTCGAAAATGGCTGCCCCTGCAGACAAAACCTTGAAGAACCTCAACGGCCAATGGACGGTGGTAAGTGTCGCCGATGACTTCGCAACCCCAAAAAGGGTGGCAGGAACGTGGTGGCTGGCGGAGCCCAGGGGAGGAGCCCAAAATCACATGTGTGCTCCGTATAATACGGAGTAGTGGGGTGAATCACATGTGACGACGGCTCGTGCCTCATCGTCAGATTCACCAACCACAACCACAACCACTTGCACCAGCCAGCCACCAGCCACCAGCCCGACTTGATGTTCCTCTCCCACTGCCTTTTCCAAGCATCCAGCGGTACGAAGCTCGAGGACAAGCTGCTAACGGCGGGGTCCGCGGGGGGGGCGCGCCGCCGAGCGAGACATACCCCCTTGCGACGACGGAATTCTAGAACAAGGAGTTATCCGAGTCTACCGACGCGGCCCTGACCATCCAGGGCATCGGCTACCTCATCCGCACGGGGATCAGCTATGCCACCGTCAGCATCGGCGTGAACCAGTACGAGGCGCCGCCCAAGCCGCCCAACGAGTCCGCCGACATCTTCGTCCACATCGACATTGAACAGTCCGCCTCTGGCCTCGCCAACACCCAGGAGAACCGGTGCCTGGACAACACCTACCGCGAGCACAGCGACCGGCTGTTTGGCCACGTCAGGGGCCGCAGCACGTGGCTCGCCCCGGACGAGATCGAGGACGCCTACCTCAAGAACGGCTGGGACGCCGAGGCCGACGGCAAGCTCATTTTCAGCCACGTCGAGAGCCTGGATGCCGGCTGGACTGCCACCCAGGTTTGGGGTTTCCAGCAGGTCAATGGCGAGCGCCGTTATTGCCGCAACATTGTCGTCGCGAAGAATGACGAGCGCGCCGAGTTTCGCCTCGTCTACGACTACACCGCCTAGGCTCGCTCTGCAAAGCAAAAAAAATAAAGCTGTAAACGTGACATGAGCCAAGAGGTGGAAGTTGTTACGGGGATGGGACACGACAGGTCACCAAGGTGAAGAGCTCATCATGAGGGACGGAGTTGGGATGCGTTTCATGAATCGGGGCGTATTGGGTACTTACCAAGGCCTACGTTGTCGATAGCAATTGTCGCCCATGCATGTATCATGCAACGCAACTGATGCAAGCGTGGCTGATGGATTTTTCCCACATTAGTCAGTGCTCTGCAGAGACGCCAAGGCCATCGTCACCCGGATTATACGTGGTTGCACAACTTTGTCTTTGGACATTGACTCGCGTTTCTTCAAGTCAACATGAATGCCGTGCTACAGTCAAACAAGACCAACTCGCTTCGCTCCTGGCCAAGCACGCAGTGCTAGGCTATATATGGTCTCATATTACAGCACGCGACGTCTCCTTGGCCGCCTGGTAGCTGCACTGTATCCAAGGAGCCTTGCCGTGTAAGCAACCTTGCGAGCAACCTTGCGAGCACCTGGCAAGCGCTGCTTCCCCCGCGTCGACGTCATGACGCAATGTGTCTCTGTCTCATGATGTGAATCCTCGGGGCCATCCTCGGCCCAATCCACCAACCTCCGGTATGCTTCCTCACCATGCCCCTTAACCGCCTGATGTCCGCTCCCAGCCCAAGAGCTCGGTACTTGTCCTCTCCCCCTCTCTGTCCCGGTCTCAGCACTTCGATTCCGCTATACCCACACACGACCCCGACCACATCCCACTCCCCCAACGCGAGAGCCGTATCCTCTAGCAGTACATAGTCAAACTGCTGCCAGAAAGATGGCCACCCGAGCTTCTCATTCTTCTCCGTCTTGTCGAACAAGTAGACCGTCTGCCGTGTAGATTGTGCATCCCGGGAGTCACTCAATGCAAGAGGCAGACCGTGCTTATTCTGATTGAAGAGTGTTATTCCCGTCATGCAGGCCAAGACGTCGGCGTGGACGGCTATCGGCGTTGCATTCTTGTCCGCCAGGCTGTACAGCTGGGTGAGGGCTTCCCCGCCGGGGTAGTTCAGACTTGAGAGGAGAAGCATGCCCGTACTGGCGGAGAGAGTAGCTAGGATGGAGAGGATCAGTGTGTAGGTTGCGAGTTTGAAGATGGGCGATTTGGAAACGCGTGTCGAGATGTAGTTTGCGGATAGGGAGGCGGACAGGACGAGCGGAGGAACGGCGTAAAATATGAAGCGGGTTTCTTTATGCGGCTGCAGCGAGTAAATTGCTATGTAGGATAGGCTGGGCAGTAGGAGGGCTTTAGTCTGGCGGGACAGAGCTGGATGGAAAGCTGACAAGAGTATCAGTGGGAGGGCCAGCGGGTTGAGGAGGAGCCGGGGCAATGCCGACGTCAAGTAGTAGTGCCAAGGGGACGTCCCCCAGTCCGAAGACGAGCCTTGCACGGCATTGAAGAAGAAGCCCCAGAGCTCGGGCCACAGGGGCTTCTGCCAGAAGTAGCTGTCTATGGGCACAGAGATGAGAAGCGAGGCCGCGGCGGAGAAGGCGCCCACAAGGGTGATGGTGCGCAGGGTCAGCTGGTTCGTGAGTAGGAGGTAGACGCTCGTCGTGAGGACGAGAATGGCGATTTCAGACCGGAATACTACACCCGCAAAGGTGAGGATGCTGAGGGCCTGTCTGGCGCGGACGTTGATTTGCGCAGGAGATGCCTTCGGCAGGAGGAGCGCGAAGGCAAGTGTTGCTATGAAGCACAAAAAAAGAAAGAAAGGTCAGTATCACGCAAAAGTTTAGGCCGTCAGAGGGCAGGGGCATGTGGTACTTACTTAGTCCAAAGGCAAACATATTCGGCAGCGTTCTCCCCAGATAATACACCAAATGGAACTGGCTCATCATGAGCGCCGTCCACCACCTCCCCGTCCCCTTGCCATACGCCTGTTGGACGGCGTTCCTAAAGACCAGAAGACAAGAAGCGTTGAACAAAGCCAGCACACATCTCACCACGAGCTGGGCATGGCGAAACCCGACGAGTGCAATAAAGGGCTGGCTCAGACCCGCGAGGAGGACGGCACCGATAAAGGTCCGCGGCACGGCACCAGGGAAGCTGAGGTGATCATAGGTCTGGACGAAGCGCTCGTGGATGTTCGAGGTCGGGGTGCCATAGATGAGCACATCATGCGCTGCCTGCAGGTTAAATGACTCTTCGACTTTTGTGTGCGGAGCGACCAGGATGTGTATCGCGGGCAGGACAAATATTAGAGATGCGAGCAAGACATCTGAATTTCATCAGTCGACGCTTTGCAAGGCGAATTCAGCCTGGCGAGTAACTAGCAAGCGAGCGTGACACGTACCAACGAGCGCCATCGCGAATCGTGATGGGGACACGCGGCAAACAGGTGGAGGGAGGCAAAAGCGAGCACTACGCCATGTTCCTGGGCTGTTGCGCAGGAAAATACGGGCGAATTTATCTGTGAAGCCAAAAGCCTTTCGAAAAATGGAGGGCAATTGAGGAAGCCTTGGAACATGAGAAGTCGAGTACCACCGAGACAAGTGCACGATGGGCAGGGGCACTTCACCTACTTGCCCGCCACATGGCTGCCCCGACCAAGCTTTGGCAGGTGCGGCTCCGTCGTTAGTAAGTTAGTTAGTTGCTCCCGGATCGGCGCAACCATCCACCGCCACGTATTCACAACCACCATCTCCCTCACAGTCCCCTCCTCGCCCCAGCCTCGCAACAAGGCCAGCACCATGTTGTTTTTCGGCAGCTTCCTCTACATCGCGGTACTCCTGATCAACGCCGTGGCCATCCTCTCCGAAGACCGCTTCCTGGCGCGCAGTACGTCCCCCCACCCCGCGAGCGACAAGACGAAACAAAATACACGTGCAGGCCCAAGCTCGGTCACTGGCATATCGGTAGCTGAACGATTTTCTCTAGTCAACCTCTCTCCGGCATCGTACGATCCGGCCTTTGGCACCGGCGCAGATGCGACCGTCAAGGCCAAGATCATCCATTTAATCGCTAGTATTCGGACTATTATGAGGAGTGCGTTCCCCCCTCTTTCCCTGTTTCGTGTGCGACAAGTAGGCGCACCATACTGACGCCAAAGCCCAGTGCCGTTGATATTTGTCAATTCGGTCATTATTCTGTACGAATTGATACTGGGTTGAAGCGATCATCCTCCAAAGAGAAGGCCGCGAAGGGCGTTAAGGGCGTAATTTTGGGGGCTATCATGAGCGTCATGGCAATGGCCATTGCACAATTTGTCATGCACAATAAATGGCCATCTGAACGGTTGGTGTATCCGGCATGACCTACACCACAATGTACACTTAGGCAGTGCACGACTTGAAGATAATTGAGACATAATTCAAGACGACAACAGCAGGATGTATTGATCTCCAAAGAGAAGGAACAATAGCAGATATCCACCATGCTGAACGCACTTGGTGCTCGTCGAGTCTCCTATCCTGGTAAAACGACCATCTCTCTCCCAAACCAACGCCGTGCCGCGGTGCCCCATGCTTCGAGTTACACTGCCCCCAAGTCGAGGATGATTGTCGCTCCTAATGCTATTTGCTTCTCACCATTGACACCTTTGCCATTGTGAGCTCCTAAACAAATATTGACGTGTACAAGTCCCCAGGCAAGTAATGACCCATCATCAATCATACAGCGCTGAAATCCATTCCGAAACATTTCGCAGAGCTTTTTCCGGTGCCTCCTGTGTGTTCTTATGCAACTCACTTCATATTAATTTACCCATCATCATGACGACAGTAAATTGCTGCTCTTCTTTCGACCTAATCCCATGCTGAGCCGGCTCTTACTAGCCTTTTCTGTCGTCTCCGGCGTATCGCCGTTCTCGTGGTGCACCGCGGCACCGTCGTTGTGTGCCTTATCCTTGTGGAAGAAGCTGAAGCTCCTCCGCGACATGGATTTACCGCCCCTCTTAGACCGGTCGAAAAATCCCATGGCGGCTGATGCAGAGCCATTCTCTTTCTTCCTGGTGCCCTCTTCCTGGGCTGCCGTCTTCTTGCTGGCATCCAATACCTTTTGCAATTCTTCCTGTTCAGTTCTGCGGGCCTGGATCCTCTGTGCTTGCTCTTCACGCCGCCGTCTTTCGTCGTCTTTAACCTGTCTCTCTCTGACTTTCTCTTCCTCTTTAGCTGCTGCTTTGGCCTGCTTCTCTTTATCCTTCTCTGCTTGCTTGGCGGCCTTTTCGGCAGCCTCGCGCTCCTTCTTCTCCCTTTTCTTGTCTTCTTTCGTCTGCTCGTTTTGTTTCACCGTTGGTGTCCGGACAGAGCCTGCGACTTCCACCGCGACGGGAAGGCTGGGCATTTCGCCTAGGGGAAGCGCTGGGGTGGGCATATCCGGTGCCGTTTTCGCGTGTGCGAGACTTGACAACGAATCATGTGCTGGGATGGCCGGCACTGGCTGTGTCACCTGTCTCTTCAAAGGGGTGGAATCCCCCTTGTCACTGTCTTCGTGGGCCACATTCGCCGCCTCTGTTGCCAATTTGACCTCTTCCTTTCCCTCCTTTTCTTGCTCCTCTCTGACCTTGTCGAACGTAGTCTCCTGATAAAATAAGACATATGCTGTGGCCATGCCCGGCTTGTCTCCGAAAAAGTTACGCACAAAGTGATTATCAACAGGCTCAACCATTTCATCGTCAAAAAGAAGCCATCCTCTGTCCTTGGTTTTGATAATCGAAACGTAGTGACCGTGGTACGCATTACCACCGATATGGACGACGACAGCGTACAGCTCGTACAGTCGGTCGGGGTCCTCTGCATCGTCCGTAGTGTTGAACATGCGGAGGTGGTATGGATAAACGACTCGGTGGAAGAGCTTTTGTAGCCGGCTATAGTCCTCGGTGTACTTGAATCGCTTCAAGTGCAGAGTTAAAACCTTGGGCAGACGCTTGACCTTCATGCGCTTTTCGGCTTCCTGCAAGCCGCCGCAATGGTCGCAGTGAAATTTGTTTCGCTCACACAACATTTCCTCGGCCGAGAACTTCCGCAGGCACGACGTAACGGAAGCGTGTTCCTCCAGATCAATAGACAGGTCGAGGAAGGTCTCATCACGTTGTGATGCCGTCTCGCATGTTAGACACCTCGTCTCTGACGTAAGGACGCCTTCAAAAATATCGTGTACCCATCCAATAGCGGGAGACTGATAGACAGCTGCTGCGTGGTTGAGCGCGGCAGCACCAATTATATTTTCCACCGACTGTGCCAGACCATCCTGCCCGCCGGCTTCCTCCAGTTCTTGAAATTTACGGGCGGTCTTCTCCACATTGGAAATAACATCGTTCAACACTAAACCGTAAAATTCGTGCGCATCCTGATGCATGGAGTTTCGAAACATTTCGTTGTCGCGTTTGAAAATCTCTAAAAATCGCTGTGGGCTCAGAACACCGGTTCGCGTATTACTTTCGAGGAGAGCCAGGAAGATATCCTTGAGCCCTGTAAATGTACACTCGTCCATGCCGTATGCAACTCCGTTCTGGCTCGCCAGCTCTAATATGGGACCTTTCAGCATGGCCTGCTTCTTCTTGTACTCGGGTGTGTCGGGTTTGTCCTCGGGCTTCACAGCCGGCCCAGCGGGACTCTGTCCCACATTGATCGCCTGTCGTTGCTTAAGAGCCTGCGACGTCGTCTGACTCTTCCTGTTTGGTTGCTGGGTCGGCGGGTTCGGATTCATGGGAGGCCTGAGGGTCACATTGACCCTGGGACGTGCTCCGTTCGGCTCGTTCGAGGCGGTGTTGGGAGGATAGTGTATGACGCTCTTTCTGAATAGATCAGAGTAGAATAAGGCTTGGACAATAGAGTTGCAGTAACTAGGATGCTGTTGTAAGTGAAGCGGTCTAGTGAAGGAAGGGGCGATGTAATATTCGTTTCGTACCATGTGTTTCCAAACTGCAGCCCGTCCCGTATTTGTTAGCTTATAGCCTGCTCAGGTGTCGTGGTGGCGATGTCGTTGCCAGGCTTCCGAAGATGGGGGATGTGTGCGATGCTTACATTCTCAAAGCCAAAGAATCTGTCGCTTCCATCCTCACGCAACGGACCTGCATTTTGCAACATCTTTTCCAAGGGGGTTACTTCAAAAACAACATCGTCCTTCTTCTTGGCCTGAGTTTCTTTGGATGGCTGGTTCGGTGTGGCCTTGTGAGATGGATTTTGTCAGCACAACGACCGTCACACGCGGCTCGACGACGAGTGGACCGGAAACAGGCGAACAATGGATAACGCTGGTGCGGAATGAACCGAGCCGGAGGGGGAAGGAGAGAAGGGCAATACATATGTACATGTATCGAGAAAGAAACCACGCAACAAGACAAACATACCGAGCTGGCACTCTTAATTTTGGTCAAGAACCCAGCCATGATGGCGTCGCCGGCAGACGTCTAGGGCTCGTCGACACCTGGCAGCGAGTCGCGACAACGTCAGCTCAGTTGCTGGGCGGAATTGGCAGCCACAGCTGCGCAGCGCCAGCAAAGCAATATCGATGACAGTAGATGCAAGGTACATTCGCATGGGAGCCGCTGTGGTCGATTGTCGAAGCGAATTGCCAGCCTCGGGATGGTGAAGAGAGCAGAGGAAAGTTTGCAGCTTGCCCAGACGAGTCAGCGTCGGTCGAGTTGGAGCGTGCAAATGATGGAGCGATGGAGCGACGGGGCGCAGGTTGGTCTGATGCACGCCCAGAACTGGCCCGTGGCCGTCAACGGCTCTGGAGGAACTTGACCTGGGGATAAACAGGAGCGCAGGGATGGCGTGGCGTTGCGCGCAAAACGTGGTTGCGTGGGATGGGGAGGGATGGGGGATGGGTGGTCCTTGTCTCCTCGTTCTCGTCTCCGTATTCCCTACTCCGTCCTCCGGGGACGGGGTAGAAAGTGGATGACGACTTGGACGGGATAGGTACCGAGTAGTTACTTCGGGCAAGACCAGGGAAAAAGTCGCGCCAGGCAGGAAACAGGCTGAAGGCCGGACGGCTGATTCAACAGGACATGGACATGTCCGAGATGCCGAGAAGTGCTGTCCCGGGTACAATGGGGGATGGATGGCAGGTCTTTGTATTTCGTCCGTGTAGATGCTTGGGTATTTCGTGATTTGTCCGAGGTGCTGTGGTGGGACATCGGCGTACGCTTCCAAAGTTGGCGACAGGAAAACTATCCTCGCGCAGACTGTATTTCCCGACCGCTGCGGACCAAGCTGCGTGGGTGCACAGGCGTTTCAACGCAGGAAGGGAGGCTGCCGCAGAAATCAAGACGGACCACGCAGTTCCCGAGGCGTGAAGTGAGGAAGTGAGGAAGTGATGAAGTGATGACGAGCACAGAATCACTGAGTACTTAGTAACTGAGTAGTACTTGAGTAAGTAGCAGCCAGTACCTACTCGAGTACTTCCTCCGTACCTAAAAAAGTACTTGGAGGTAGCTAGGGGTAATGGTCAGGGAGCCGGCGGCAAGGGAGGCAAGAGTGCACCTGCCACCTGCCAACTCTAGAAGTACTGTTGGAGCAACTACTCCGTACGCGAGCGCCTGTTGGCAAAGAAGAAAATGGCATTCCATGCCATCTTTGCCGTCCTTCGACACACCGCTGCCCTATCTCCTGCTGGGGCCAAGTCCACGACAAATTGAATTCAGCCATCAGCCGAGTCCGCTCCTCGGTGGGCTCTCCAGCTCCCCAGCCAGGGCCAGGCCAGTCACACGCAACACGACACTCCCACCTCGAGATTGGCAGTGCCTCAGCCGAGGGTTCAATTGTTCAATTGCCGTTGGCTGCCTGTGTTACCGGTAGTACACATGAACGTACCGAATATTCCGTACAGCCCCGGCTTTCTTGCGTCTCGAATCCTTTGTTTCTCTCCGGATGTCGAACCCAGTGCCCCAGGTACAACAACGGGACGGGGCTGTCTGGGGACGCAAGGATCCCTGGTCATTTGGCTTTTGGATTGGCGTCGTCGAGGGTTGCAGTCCGCGATACGGCAGCGCTGAATGGGCCCATCATCTCTCAACTGCCTGGCCAGTCGCCGATTGGCCCCCAGCTCTCCGCCTGCGTACTTCCAAAATGCTTCTTTTTTCGTGCCATTGCACATCAGTTGTCAGTACTCCGTATCCGGCGGCTCGAGTACGACGAGCATGAAGCCAACAATTCTTCAGCAAAAACAAAGATGGGGTGCAAACTACGTCCGTCCAGTCGTCATGAGCTGGGCTAAACCAGAAGCAATTGCGGAGCATCGAGGCTGGATCCTGACCCCCTCGAGCCCGCGTCACGCCACTGTTGAATGCAAGCTGTCATCCTGCACGCAAGAGCCGTGACTTGACACAGGCAGAGCTAGTGCTAGTTGGGTGTTATTCGATGGCTCCCTGGTTACATTTTGCTGACACTTAATCAGTCTCGTTGATACTCGCGGCCTATCAGGTTGGCTGAGCACCGTCATCCATACTTGCGAACGGAAACCTTGCTGCGACCGAGCACATCCATCGGGTAATGAATGGCGCACGCATACATGTCCAAAGTCTCGATTGCTCCACATTGCGAAGCCGCGGGATGAGACTAGAAACAGGCAAGGAAGGTTTTAATCACTTGCATACGGAGTCCTGTTCGGCGCTAAGGCAGCAACTTGGGGCTTTGCCAATTCCAAGGGATCCTCCAGCCGCTTTACCCGGTTTGTGAATTGCTGGCGACGGCTTTGAGCCCGGACTCCGTAGCGAGTTACATGGCATGGCATGGTTAGATTGATGCTTGCGCCTGCCTACCCCTCTCACTCGTCTTCCTTGCATGGGTTCATGAGAGAGCGATCGATTTGGGCGTGGTAATTTAAAGCCACATGACTTACAGCAAGCTCGCAGATGATTCGCCTGGCATGCATATGCATGATAGCAGTCTGCGACAACCACGACCTTCCAAAATATGGTGTGCATTGCCCACGGAGCGGAGGAGTGACAGTGAGCATTATCAAGTACTCCGTACGTACGAAGTAGAGGGTCCAAAGTGGGGTTGCACTCGATCGAAGCCAGAACCAGTCGACCGGTCCGGTTGGGCGCCAATTCATGCTTCTTTTCTAACATAAGCTCAACAAACCCCCTCGATTTTCATCTGCTCTGCAGAAGCGGACCAGCAAACAAAGGGCCACGGGCGGCAGGGCTGACGTCAGAGCACGGCGACCAGATGTTTCAGCGTGCTGGGTTTGCCGTCAATGTCTACAACCCACGAAGGGCTGAGCACTGCTACATGACAGCAATGGTTGGTGCCAGCGTGTCCCCGAACGCTCGAAGCGCCATGATCTGGCCGTGGCAGCTACGCCTCATTCGTGCTTCAGGTGAAGTCGCCAAGGTAAAACGCACGCACGTGTTGACGATGGAGACTTGATCTGCAGGGCAAAAGTGCGCACTTCTATTTACGGAGTAGTGCACACATGAGTGGCACAAGTCAGAACTCATGCGCAGACGCGGATGCGGATGCAGACGCAGAAGTAATTATAGCCCTGTCGCACAGCATGCGGTGATGCCGCCGGCGCTTGGGGGGCAGCGATGCTGTCACAAGATGCGATCATACCGTACCACCATCACTTCCAGACCAGAAGCACGGCAGCGCAATAGCAGCTGTGCTCAGGGGTGCGAGAACCCCTTTTTTTGCCCCAATCTTCTGACTGGAATAGCAATGCAGGTTTCACCCCGACATGACTCCGCCCGCTAGTGGAGTGCTCCAACCTCTCTGGACGGGCGCAGACCCTTGCGATGGACACGCGACAGAGTCAAAGGGTCGCAGTTTGGTCAACGTTGGAGCCTCGAGTCTTGTTTCTTGTATCCAACGGTACTTGCTACATTGAGTACTTTCAAACCTCCACCAAGGAGTCATGCCAAGATACCAACAACAACCTGCCCGTGGCTTCGGTATCCTATCGGCTTGGCTGCGCGGGATGCGAGTCCTTGCACAACTCCATGGTCCATGCCGCCATCCTTATCAGTCAGTGGTGTTGTCAGCCAAGACCAAGACCGCCCGTCGCGATAACTCCCCAATGGCACGTTCGTTTCCAAAAGGTTTTTCCCGGCTGCGCATTGTGTTTGGCGGGCAAGTACCGAGTTTTCACAATGTCGGCTTTCTTTGCACTCGGCCTTGCCGGGTTGCTTTGCATTCTTTCAAGCTTACGAATGAAGACGGGCGGGCCCGCAGAGCGGCCCATGTCTGAATGGAATCTGTGCTTGGAAAGGCTGCTGCGGGGAACCAACAACCCCGACGTTGGCCCCCCGCCGCCGCTATTCCACACTGAACATGGAAGAACGCGCCTCCTATTTCTCGTCTCTACTCCCGCCAGCTTGGCTTCGTTTGATTTCTCCAAGTTGGCATCGTCATGTGTCAGTCGAGTGTACCTCCCGGGAAAGTTGACCATGCATGTACTCCGTACGATGGAGCTAATCCAAATCAGGAAAGGCACTTTTTTTTTTTTTTCAGCCACACGGCTGCTGCTCTGCGCCTTCCAACAACCACCGCCCACAACTTTACGGTAGCTGCTTCAATTTTTACTAAAGCTACAATTGATGCATCCTTCCAAATTCAGACTCGTCGTAAATGCATGAATCAGAGCAGCATAATCAACTCTCAGTATACGCGTGCTTAGGTTCCCTACTTCCCGTTGACAGCGCTCTCAACTGAGACGACGGCACGGGTCACACCGTATTCACAAGCATTTACCGAGTTGGCGCGTCTGCAATATCAACTCGAATTCTCGGTATTGACTGACGAAGGGTACTAGAGAAACCCAAAAGCACAACGTATGAATTGTAGCAATTCCAGCGACACAACAATTCCAGTCCCTCCTATTTCTAGACCGGGGAGCGCCCTCTGCCGCGACGGGAATCCATGCAACCGAACGTTTGTTTATTTCTTGTCGGGAGGAGGGGGGCCACCAGTGGTCGGGAGGCCCATGAAAATCTTGAAGTAATCCTACAACGAAATACTATGATTAGTGACGACGAGGCAAAAAAAGAGAAGAAGAAGAGGAACAAGAGAGAGGGAGACAGCAGGGAAAGAGAAACAGATTTCGTGGCATGGACTGAAAGCTTACATAAATCATCCACTGGAGACCAGTCAGAGTGCCAATCATGACGATACGGACGGGGAGACCGTTCCAGAGTCCCCTGAATCCAATTTCCCCGTATATGCGGTTCATGACGGTCCCAAATCCCTCGCCAGGTTTTCGATAGGCATTCAGTTTGCTGACCATGACATCGGCCGGGTGGGAGACAACGGCACATAGGATGCCAGCGAGGTATCCGCCAGTAAAGGAAACACCAGTTTGAGCAGCCTTGCCGTAGTCGCTCTTCTGTCCGGGAAGACGGTCGTAAATCTTTTCAACAATGGTCTCAAACGAAGCAAACTTCATCATGGTGTAGGGGATCTGACGTCCCCACAACGGGTACAGTCCCTTGTACAGGCCGGCGCGTCCTTCCTCGGCGACAATGGTGTTGATGCCGTGCAGCGTACCGGTATAAGGGTTTGGAATGGTGCCCTGCATGCGCACCTTGACGGCCTCAAAGGGACAAAGAGCAATGTCGGCCAGGAACTCGGCGGAAGCAGAGGCGGCGAGATAGAGGCCGGTCTTGTACCTGTAGGCGGCTTCTGGGCCAGCAATGTCGCCGTACGTCTTCTTGAAGTACTCATACCAGCCGTACTTGAAGGATCCCTGGGCACTGTACCCAAACAGGGTAGGGCTCCAGCCAGTCATGATGCCGCGGAGCCCTTGGGCGCGGTAGATGTTGCCCCATGCCTGGAAGTTACCGGTGTAGAGCTTCGAGTCGACTTGACGACGGGTCTTGACGAGGTCGAGGGGCGTCACGGCGGTGTGGGTGAGGCCCTGGAGAAGCAAACGTTGCCGTGAGCAAAAAAGAGCACACCACACGGACGGGCGCGAATACTGGCCAGGGGCAGCCGGGGCACGAGACTCACACACGCCATGAGACCGCCAACGGTGCAAGCAGCGTAGTACCTGCCCGAGTACAGCTCAATCTTGCCGGCCTTGGCCTGCGCGGCGGAGCTGGCCTTTTCGAATTCTCTTGTTGCCTCCGCGCCAAGCTTGTGCGCCTTTTCCCTTGCATCTTCGACCACGGAATACACGGTGAAAAGCTCGCGTCGAGCCTGGTTGGGTGTCGGCGTGGACGCGGTGGTTCCCAACGGGGTGACCATGGACCTCTTGAGCGCTTCAGGCGGTGGGAAGAGGTGTGACATTGTGACGTTGGGCCTTGCTCTCCCAAGGATCGGACGATGGTCGATTCAAGGATGCGTCTGCAAGTGCGTGACAGAGGTTAGAGCTGGATGTGTTGACATGCAATGGCGGCCTCGTCTCAGTCGACAGCAGCACCGAGGCGTCGTGATCGACGTGGCACTTGGCATATGACGACAGCGGCGGCCATGACTTTGTGAAGGGGGGCTTCGACGCGAGGCTATCCGCGGATTCCGAACATCTCTCGGGCTATGAACAGGTCGAGGCGACTCACTGAATAGGTATAAGCGGGATCCAGGTCCCGACAGTCCCGGAGGAGGAGAGCCGAGGAAGCGCTACGGGCTGGGTGAGTGATTGCCGCGACGATGTTTGAAGCAGGAGAGCCAGAAACGAGTCGATGCAGCGAGTGAAGTGAGACGTTGGAGGTTCGAGACGTGACTGGCCGTGGCTGCCATGGTGACATCACCTTGCCGTCCAATGCGAGACAGGAACTGCCTGCCCCTCACTCGGCCGTGAGGCTTGCGGGGAGGATTGGATACGACTTTTGTCTTATTTTAACTACCTTGTTTCTTTTCCGTCGCAAGTTCCTTTCCATGCGGCCTGCCTTTTTGCTTCACAAGCCGACTGCCGATGTTTGCCTTTATGCTTGCCATGCTCGTCTCGGTACGATGCATCCTCGTTGGGTTGATTGTGGGAGGGAGGTCCGGAGCAAGTACGGAGTACCTCCTCGAGGTACTACTTACCTACCTACCTTACCTACCTACCTAGGTACGGAGTACCTCCTCGAGGTACTACGTACCTACCTACCTAGGTACCTACCTACCTAGGTACCTACCTAGGTACTACTACTAGTACCTTAAGTAGGTTACTTAAGTACCCACATAAGGTAGGCACGTGCTCCGTACCCTCGCCGTCGAGAAGCTCTCAACGCGGGGCCGCGCCCCACATGCGGCCTCGAGCCCAGCTCACAAAGTCACGACTCCAAAACTCGACCTGTCCCGAGTCCAGACCAACCAGCCAGCCGCGCCCAACCGTCTCGTCCGCGCTGCAACAAATCATCCACTCCAAAGTGGTCGCGTCCGCCCGCCCAGCCCGCACCAGCTTCCCCCGAAGCAATGGCTGCGCAGACCGCGACCGTCCCCGTCGTCGACGGCCCGTCCGACAAATCCTTCCAGTCCAAATGGTCCTCTCGGTATCGCGGGGTACGTGCCCACGGCCATCCATCTCTTGCTCCCCGCCCCTTCTCCCTCCCAAGCCAGCCGCAGACGCGTCAAGTCTCGCTCACGCCCGTCGCCAGGCCACCGTCCAGGACCTCGAGCCCCCCGCCGCCCTGTCCCTGAACCCCTCGGACGCCATCTCCCTCGCTCTCCTGTCCGCCTTTGAGCGCGAGTACACCCACCTCACCGTCGTCGACTCCCAGACCCGCGCCCTCCTCGGATACATCTCCATCCCGCACCTCCAGACCCTGCTGGACAGCGGCAAGGTCAAGCCCCAGGACCCCGTCTCCTCCGCCATGACGCACTTCCAGCGCCGGAACCGACGGTACAAGGTCATCACCCTCGAGACGCCCCTCGAGCAGCTCGAGGAGTTCTTCCGCGGCGGCCAGACCGACGGCCCGTGGAGGGAGGAGTTCGCCGTCATCACCGACGAGAACAGGAGATTTGTCCTGGGCGTCGCCACCGCACAGGACCTGGAGGAGTTTGTCAGGAGAAGACCTGCCTGAGCGAGACAAGAGAAAGACACACCGCGGGACCACGTGACAATCTACATCATCTGTTCCTGATCAGATGGGGGGCCAGGGGGGGGAGGGGCGGAACGGTAACAAGGAGCGAACTGTACTCCCTACGAGGAATCATCATTTCAGCCCGCTTTCTCGACGTTTTGCCGAAAGAGAAGCCTTGCTTCCCACGGGTTCACGACCCCATGTTCGCCTCGCCTCGCCCCGACATGCCATGTGCATATCACATCCCCAGCCCGAATGGATATAATTGCGTGTCCTTGTCCTCGCTCGCAGTCAGTCCAACGAGATGCATTTGCCCGTCGCCCAACCACGCCAATATGCCATCGTGTGTCATGATCCATGGTGCCCCGGCTGGCTGTTGTTCGCATCTATCTGGACGCTTGGCGTGCTATCCGGCTCCTTGTTCCACCATGTTTCGTAGGCGTATCGAGAACACTGGTTTGACAACTCTCAACTATTGGTCAGTCCTATGTTCAAGTCAATCTCTAGTGTTTATCAACATAGCTTTGCCATCAAAAGTCGCCATGTGCCGTCCTTCGCAAGCGCCCGTCGGTCGTTCCGTCATTCGGCAAGATCGTGACGTAACCCCCCAACATGCTGTGTTTATCTACTACTTTATCCATGTGCACAAGGTGTCGCCAACACGTCATTCATGTCTCTCAATGTGCTCCTGTGCGGTAGTCCAAAAGCCCCAATTCGGCCCAGATACCTTGTTGCTCCTCTCTTGTCAACTAACGACCTTCTTGGACAATTCTACTTGATAGCATCATGTATTCTTCGTCACAGCTGCTCGGCCATTCTCCTAGCCACAAAGACCAAAACGCCACCTCCATGGCCACCAAACATGGCACCAACCATCCAAGCCCACCTCCCAAAGGAAACCGAAATGTGCTCCGTGGCGCTCACAAAAAATAGAAATATTCAAAATTTCATACCCAGTTTTCAAGATCCAGGTTTCCCCCGGTATATTGATGTAAATCCCGTCGAGACCCCGCGAACAAAAACCGCACAATCGCAAATCAACAACCCCTGCCGGGTGTGAGTTGCTCCAGTACACACAGCCGTTAGCATCAAGAAAGAGGGAGAACCGTCATGGACAAATCCAACGGCTCCAAGTGCATCCCGCTCAAAAAGAAGCCGGGAAATGGACCAGGATCAGTCCCGCTGTCTAGTAATCCACCTCTTCGGCGCTGATTACAGCCTGTTGTGGCTTGCCGCCTGAGGCATCATTCTCAGATGGCAAGTCCCCGAAAGTCTGTTTGTATCGCGCCAGTTCTTGTTTTTGCTTCGCAAAGAAATCGAGTATCGTCGACATGGGGCCACGAAGGTCATTGAGTTCTTTGATGATCGGTTGCCCGAGAGCCAGATGTCGCATTGAAAGGGTCGAGACACATGTCTGCCACACACACGCGCGCGCACATGTTAGCTTAGTGCCAAACAAACATGTAGCAAGCGGGCCGGCGGCACAACTTACCTCTATTCTGCTCACTTGGTGTTCCATAAAGTTGAGCAAGAACCTTTCCGTCACCTCTCCACACCTCGATCTCATGCGTTCCAAGAGCTCAGTCTCTGGTGGTTGCAGGCCAGATCCCCTTACTTCTTCGAGCGTGCTGCACAGCATCTCCAAACGAAGGCTAACTCTCCAGAGTGCCCAAATGCTTTCTGGGTCGAAAGACAACTCACTACCGGGGGCAAGAATGACAGGCCTTTCAAGACAATCATCCCGTCGCTCATGCTGCTGGTGCTGATCTATTCGTCCAGCCAAGGCGTGGGGATACAAAGAGTACACAACTTCAGGATTTTCCAGTCCCTTGAGCTTCTTCTCTCCCATCTCCTTAACTTCGAACCCCTGGGAGGTAAGAGATCTCAGGTCCTTTCGGATCGTGGCCGCAAACGACTCATCTTCGAATGCCTCGTCAGATCCGGCGGAGCTATTACGCTCGCTGTCTTGGTAATTTTCCAGGCATCGCTGAATCTCCGAGATGAAATCAGAGGAAACAGTAATTTGACCGCCGTCTGCCACCGTCGAAATTCTGGATGCCTTGTTGACCATGGGGCCAAAGTAATCCATGCGGCGCGTCACAGGATCCGTCTCGCTGACGCAATCTCCATAATGGATACCCATTCTCACAGACAACCCTTTGAAAATCAAGGCGCCCTCTTTATCATATATGGGCTGGCACGACATGGAATTCAAAACTTCGGACGGCCAGCTGACATCCAGCAGTTCCATCTGGACTGCAAAGCACCAGAGAAGCGCAGAAGTCGCTGTGGGAAACGAGACCATGAAGGCATCGCCTTCGGTCTTGACTTCGTACCCTCCAATTCTGCGTAATTGACGCCGCATAACCTCATTGTGCAGCTTGATGGCAGACCTCATCGCGCTCGAGTACATCTCCCAGAGTGTCGTCGAGTTCTTGATGTCGGTGAATACAATGGACACATTGCCAGTTGGTGCAGGAATCTCGGCTTCGAGTCTGTTGAGTGACGAGTCCAGCACATCTCCCTTTGCTTTGCGTATTCGTCTGGTAGAGAATACTTGGGTATCGTCCGGTATCCCTGAAGGATACAGAGACATGCTAGTGCCGCGATGCAAGCGAGATCGCTCAACTCTCCTCTTGAGGTCAGCAACGCCAATCATCATGACCATAATCTTCCCAGACGCGCCGTATGCCATGGCCAGATCACGCAACTTTTGGGCTGCTCTCATGAGGTCCTGCCGCTCGGATCGGGCAATATCTGTAATAAGACCTGGAGCAAGATACTCCCAAAGCTCACGGGTGGCCAGCAAGATAATTTCATCGTGCTCCTTGATCGTCATTTGGGTAACGTGGGGCGCCGCCTGCACTGCGGGCATCAGATCGACATAGCCGAAAGCCCGGGAAACTTGAAGCAAGTCGTTCAATCGGCCGTTGCGGGACACCCAACCCCCGGCTTCCCTGATCCTCGAGCGTTCCGATGGCTCCGCCGGATCATGCTTTCTTGTGAGAATCTCATGCTTGCCGTCTGTTTTGATGACCATGGCTTGGACGTCACCGACGTTGGCGACATAGAGCTCCGTGGCTTGCAGGTACAGGACTGTAGCTACGCCGCCGGAGTTCAAGTCCTCCTTACTGAGTACGACCGGTTGCGCTGAGCCCCTATGAGTCGCCTTGGATCTTTCCTCAGAGTGTTGGACGGCAACCGTGACCAGGTCTTTGTTCAAGCCCAAAAACGCCCTTCGCAATGCGTCGGTTGGAGTGTCATCTGGTTTGTTCTTTATAGCTTTCAGTTCCGTGGCGAATATATGGCCAAAGTTCTCATGCAGATACTTTGCTATCTTGGAGCCACCGCTTGACAAGGCTTGGCCATCGAATAGACCCAGCAGCATCTCCGTTTCGGACGAGTTGAACCGAGGCACCACAAGATCTACCGTTGACAAGTGCTCGTTCTTGCCCAGCGTGTCCGCCATACCGTAGGGGAGGTGACCGGCCAGTGAGCCAGATGTCCGAACTCGTCTGTCCTCGCTCTGGTCGGGGATGCTGGGCTGCGTCAAGGTGACGTCCATGAGACCTAGGATTCTCAGGTTCAGCAACCGGCTAAAGTCGGTGTACTGCTCCCGGTTCACTGCGCCAGGTCCATCTGGCCCACCCCATGCCGTCTGCTTGATTTCCAGTCGCTTGTTGCCGGAAAGGTTAAGGTAGCGCAGATTGGGGTTCAGGTTCCAGTTCCAATCGTAGGGCACATTTGAAATGTTGTACTTCAGGTAGTTATTGCCGCAGTCCAGGACGGCCAGCTTCTTGGCCCTCGAAATGTCCGCAGGCAAATTGGTGAATTTATTTCCGTTGATGTACAAGGTCTGCAAAAGACTCGACTCCTCCAGGTCGTCAGCGGGCAGCGAAGTCAGGCCGTTGCCAGACAGGTACAACTCCACAAGCTGGGGCCAGTTCTTGATCGATCTTTGAGGCATATCACTGATTTCATCATTATACGAGAGGTTAAGGACGCGCAGTTCGGAAAGCAGGATAATCTGGTCAAAAACATCGTCGTCCAGCCGGTTGTCAGCAATATACAAGTTTCGAAGTGATCCGGCAAAGGTATTAGTAAGCCTCGAAGAAAGTCCAGAATCCTTCCTAGTGGTAGTTGGCGGCGATGCAGTGGAGTTGGTAGCCTGGGAGGCTGCTCGAGAAACAACAGACGTCTTACGCCCACCCTTTCCATAGACGGACACCACGGAGCTCTTCCTGTCTGTCGTGGTCAAGACTGGTGAGGGGCCAACACTAAGAAGGGTGCTCGAGGCTTGGCTTGGGCGTCGGTCGTCAGCAAGGTCCTCGGAGCTGGGATTTGACGGTATTGGATTCAGGGTTAAAGGTTTGCCATTTTGCACGGGAGGAGGCCCCGTTGGTTCCTCGCCAGGAACTCGCGGCGGCCTCGATGCGGGTTTGGGGAATGTCTCGAGCACGTTTGACGATGCATTGAAGGTCTCCAGCTTGTTGGCCCACCAAATTTCCATGGGCAGTTTTGAAATGTTGTTTCCTCGTACGTCCAGGACTCGAAGTTCGGTAAGGCAGCCAATTTGAGGGGGCAGTTCACCCACAGAATTGTTAGCGATGCTGAAGTGCTCTAAGCGGCTTAGCGTTCCAATCTGCTGGGGCAAGGAGACAAAGTAGTTTCTGTCCAAAACTAGCGTCTCGAGATTTATCATGCTGGAGAATGCGGAATCGATACTGGCAAGTTGAGCGTGCGACAGGTTGAGGGTCTTCAGAGTAGGAACAGGCTCAATAATCTCAAACTTGGTAAGCGGGTTTGAGTTCAGCTTGAGTTGTCGAATAGTTTCAAACTTTCCGACAAAGGAGGATATGTGGTTGTGGGCAGCAGTCAGAATCTCCAGCTTGGGGAGTTCTGAAATGATGTCAATACTTGTAATAGAGTTATACTTGATGTCCAACTCTCGCAGACTCAGCAGCTGGCGAAAACCTTGAGGGACTTCTTCAGCCAATCTGTTATTGGTCATCAAGAGCTTTTCCAGGTTCTTCAAGTTGCCGAGCTCGTCCGGAAGGGTTGCAATGGCGTTGAAGCTAAGATCGAGATCAACCAGGCTGTGCAATTGACACAAGAATGGAGGAAACTTGTCGAGAAAGTTGGACGAGATATTCAAGCTGCGAAGGGCCTGGTAGGCCCCAAAGTATGGTGGGAGATGGGTCAGCCTATTGTTCGCTAGGTTCATCTTGAGCAACCCAGTCAGCGAATTCAATTCTGCATGCTCCAACTGTTCCAGCCTATTATTGGATACGTCCAAGAAAGTGAGCCTGCCAGCTCGTCCTAAGCTCAGCGGTAGCTTTCTCGCCTCGTTGTTATTATATTTGATATCTCGAAGTTGTTTGCAGGATTGGATAAAGTCTCGAGGAACATCAAGAGACAGGTTTCTAGACAAGTTTAATGAAATAATGTCGGCCGCCTTTTTGTACAGGGATATAGGAATAGTAACGAGATTGCGTCCTGAAAGATCGACATAGTTGAGCTTCTGCGAACGGGATATGCCCAAATCCATGGTCTTGGCATGAAAATCGCTTTCCCGGGCGGACAAGAACATGAAACGGCAGAGGTAGCCGTTGTCCTCTCGACCCAGCTCCTCGATTCGATCCTTCTCCTCATACCCAACCTGTTGGAGCAGTCGCTTTTGCATAAGCAAGGGTCGTTCGGCCGGTGCCAATACTCGAATGAGATCATGCTTCTTCATGATGATGTGATAGTTCTCCAGGCCGTCAACCACATAAGTCTTCTTAATAACCTGCGATATGACGTCGGTAACTGTAGCGTCGAGTACCATCGAATGCGTCGAAAACGTGCCATCAGATCGGAATATTCGGATAAAATATGAAGCCAACTTCTCGTCTGGCCGCGGTGGGCTACCGATCTCGTCCACTTCGGGCACGTCCTCGGAATTGTCTTCGGTGTTCCTGCGAACAGCCCAACTGTCTGGGGCATCCCATCGACCCTTTGGGCCTTCAATCGAGGATTCTCTCTGGTCACCGTCGATGCTATTGATAAAAGTCGAATCCATGGGCGTCAAGGGCGGCGGCCTTGTCAAGATGCCCTCCATATCATTCAGGTTGGTATCAAGGTGATATACATGGCCCGGGTCATTATAATCCGTGGGGCCGATGGCTTCGTCAGTATAATCACAAGCCCTTTGAGGTCGGGTCTTTTTGGAAAATGGGAATTTGTTGTTGAATGTGGCGGCACGGTGAGCCGCAATCCGAGGATCCAGCATGTCACCTGGTTCGGGAGTCCCCGGATAGTATCCAGGAAAGATATCGGGCCGTTGGATGTCTGCCTTTGAAGGTTTGGCCTGCAACGACTTGGTTGATTGGGGCAAATCTCGCAACTTGGATGCGGCGTCGTCCTTGTCCCTGTGGTGGCGTCGAAGGCGCCCCAGAATACCGCGCCGTCCATGTTGACCCGGTGAGGTTGAGCCGTCTGCATGAAGACCAGACCTTGAACCGGGTGGTCCGCTGTTGGCACTAGGTGTCGGACTGTGTGCTCTTGTTCGTTGGTTAAGCATACCGATCGACGGGCGGTCCCTTATTTGTTGTGCAGAGCTAAGCGAGTCCTCTCTACTAGCAGTCGGTCTCAACGTCCTAGGGTCATCATTACTTTTGTTCTGTCGGTGGTGGTGGCTGTGCAGATGATGGACAGGTCCAGATCGGGCGGACGACGAGGACTTGGGCGGATTCTGGCCGGCGGAGCTTTCGTAACGCTCCCGATCGGGCCCAGTCAGTATATCGCGAACAGGCGCTTCCCCGTAACGAGCAATGTCCTAACAAAAGAGTCCAAAGTATTAGCTAGCAGCCACGGTAGCTCAAGCAGGTGCCATGAACAAAACGAACACGGGCAAAACAATACAAAGCATTGAGATATCCAGTACAACAGAAAGGGGACGGTAACAGGCCAGATAAAAACCTTCTGGACACCGAGATCGCGCGGAAATACCAAAAAATAAAAAAATGGCATGGATTCATGACAATGAACAGGGGGGTGCGGGTGGAAGAACCGAGCGAGACGGCCGCTGGCAGTGACTTTTTTGGAGGAGATGAAGATCGGTCACCGGGGGCTGAGGCAGTAGACAGGACAGGCGAACAGGACAGGCGAAAACGAGGCGAAAAAAAGAAGGGCTCACCCACCGTATTATCCTGATAGAGGAAAGGAACGACTTCTGGATTTGGCACAGGAGTTCTTGGCCTCGAGGAAGGCGACTGTTCTCGGTCGGTCGCGTTGGAGTAGTTGCGATCGCGTTGGGTTGGACGGCCATGGCTATAAGATCGTGACCGTTGATCCTTGCCAGGGACTGAGATAGGAAGGCTACTCTCTGAGCTGTCATGGCCGGGAAACTCCTCGCCAAAAAAACCTTGAAGCTTCCGGAATCCACCGCGATTAACGCTGGTTTTCGAGCCCTGACTACTGGCGGTTGTAACAACGCTGGCGACTGAAGGTCGCCTGCCGTCCATGTTATCATAGAGTGCATCGGCATAGTCCTGGCTGATGGAACCAGAGCCAGTCCCCGGACGGCCTGTCGCTGACGGCAATCCGGGAGACAGCTGTGACGTAAGAGACAAGCTATCGCTGGAATCATTATAGAAGGTCGTGGTCAACCCCTTGGGAGAGGACCCGGCGGGCAAGCCTGAAGACGTCCATGGGGCAATTTGGGAGCTTGCCGCCAAGCTGCCCCCAGAGTGGCTGTGGAGCGGCTGCTGGGCTTGCGATGACGATGGTGATGATGAGTGCGGCGGATGTGAACGAGTCGGCTCGAGAACGGCAAGATCACGGCGGTAGTTGGTAAGGTCGCTCAATCGACGATCTTTGGGTGGGACACTGGGAGCAGAGTTTGACAACGGTGGTGACAGAGTGCCTCGAGTAGCTGTTGTAGATGTGGGAGATATTTGGGCGTCGTCCTTGGAGGTTCTAATGCAGGAGTTTGTCAGCCAAGCACAAGTGGGCCTTTTGATGTTTTACCAAGACGGGAATTGTGTTTGGAACTGGGGTCGATGGAGCTGCGATGTCCCAAGCGTAGTAATGAGTCTCGAGCTCTAAACAAACGATGGAAAGATACAGAGCCTCTCGGTCGGCTCCTCGGCCACAGCCAGATGCTGGACGCGCATCCAGGGCAACGGTGGAGGGGACTCGGAACGACCAACTGACCTCCGGCGATAACCACTACCATCTGTGGCGATGCGCATATTGGATCCCCGGCGAGCGCTCATGGAGCCTAGGGGAGGCGTCGAGGGCTTTACGGTTATGGAAGAGCGAGTACTGCTGTCGGTGCCGGCACTCGCGCTCGTAAACGAGCTGATGCGGGAGACGGCCTCATTGTCCGTCATTGTCGGCAGGCCGTGCTTGCGCAAGCGTCGGCCATATCCTTGGGAAGGTGTATCCAAGTCGAGGCGCATTCATGTCCTAGGCGACATTTGGGGCATGAACTGCGTTACGTTGGGTTGCGTTGCGTCGGTGTTGTGTTAAGGGTGTCGTCGTAGGGTTTGGCAGTGTGACCTCAGACGGCAGAGAGGACGGGCAAAGGATGGATGGGTCTGGTCGGATCGATTCGGTGGGCGATGGAAGAATCTTGGTTGTCGAAAACGGCGACAAGGCGTTGCGGCTGCCCAGACAGAGGAGGAGCGATGCGGTGAGGGAGTGACTGCGAGGATTGGGGATCGAGGACTGAGGATCGAGGGTCGAGGGTTGAGGGTTGCGGGTTCAGGATCGAGGGTTGGCTAGCAGCTTGGCCGCGAAAAAAGAGACGATCAAATGGACATGGAGAGAAGAGCTGGATGAAGATGCTAGAGTGCACCCAACCTGTCTCTCTGGTGGGCTGGAGGCGAACACTCGATGCTCACGCCGGCAGCAAGAAGTAAAGTGGTGAGGCTGCGGAGACGTGGGCGGCACTAAAAAGCCAACGACCAGGCGGGAGAGGCAGCAGCTCGACCAGACATGGCATGGACCAGTCAGTATCCGTGAATGATTGGAGCTCAGGCGCTGTCTGGTGGGATCACGGAGCACCCAAGCAGTGGCGCCAGGCGATATGGGGTCAATCGGTGGCCCCCATAGCTTCTTAAGTAGGTACGTACTCCGTACTTGCGTATGGATTTCCGAGGTAGGGATGCGGGCGACTGGTACGGCGCACAGAGTATGGGGTATGGCGTGCAGGGAACGGCGCACGACGGTTCCGTACGTGCTTGAGTCAAGTACACGGCACCAAGTCCATGGTGTGAGAGTACCTGCCTTGGTAGGTAGTGACTACCCTAAGTAGGTGCCTGGGTACTCCGTGCTCGTTACTTCACTTTCTCCAGTAAGTAAGTAAGCAACCTGCTTGGCTCGCCCAGACTGCTTGCTTAGTACCGTCGATGCAGCAGCTCAGACTTGTGTAACATTGATGGAATTGATGGAATGCTGCGTACCAAGGCTCTCTCTCGTTGGGGGCCGCCAAATCTCCTCGGTATCAGTTGATCATGTTTGAATCATTACCAGGACTACGACTTTGTTTCGGGCAGCGCATGGGCTGACTGATTGACTGGCTCACTGCCAGCACATGGAGCGAGCAGGCAGCAAGGGGAAGCAAGAATTGCGCCGGCACTAGGTTCAAACCCGCACCGAATTCTCAGAAGCAGTCGGTTAAGTTACATTTACCCAAGAAGCTGGAGAGGTCTGGTATCCTTTGCTCATCTAAATGCTAATACTACCACCTGCTCAAGGCCGAGATGTCGCATCCTCCATCACGTCTACATTATGTCGAGGTGTCTTGTTTCGCAATGAGCCTCGGAGCACTGGAAACCTTTTGGCAAAGCGCTGAAAGTCCGGAGTGTACTGCGACTTCTGGAGCACCCACCTCATGGGAATTGCTCGCGGCGAATACTGCACATGTCCGTCCATGCGTACCTAATGTATACGGAGTAGCCCACCATGTGCTCTGTGCTCCGTCTTCTCCGAGGCCATCACCATTGCTAGGGCTTCCAACTCTGCGGCAGCGCTTGTCAGCCCACGACGATCAAACACCGAGGACATTGACATTGTGTGCATTCGACAACACCCGCCCGTGTCTGAGTCGCTGTGAAACAAGTTGAGCACAGTCCACGGGTTAGGTTAACCTCGGCACCTAGGCGCTGAGCACTCTGTCTATGTGGTAAGATTTGTGCCGTCAAGAAGCGTAGTGACAATCCAAGCATATGGCACAGCCACGCCTCGGGCCAGGCGCGGACGGATGGGCCAATGCCGGGCCCCGGCGGTCGTGCAATGAAGCCTGGCATGCGTGCGGTATCTGTCAGTCAACGTCTATCCGCAGGATTTCTTTATGTCAGTCAGCCGCGGCTCCCTGGAGTTAGGGATTCTGTGCCCATGTTTTTTGCTTTTTCCGCGTCATCACCATGCATCTGTATCGGTCGTGCGCAGGGCCCTGAAGAATCATCAGTCGTACCGTACCGTACCGTAGTTTCCCACGACCAGCAGGCGCGCATGGCGGTAAGGCGGAACAAGAAAAGCCACTCCGAATTAGGTAAGGTCGAGTACGGGTGGGCCATTGGCCAAACGTCAACGGCCTCGCCAGCGCTGGCCTTTTGGTGCAGCTCTTTTTGCTGCTCTCGGGCCTGTCGTCGGGCCTTGTTCTTTTCGAGTCTCTCGAGTTCCTTTTTGATTCTGCATCGAGCTGCGTGTAAGCACACCGTCTCTGGCGCGACCCGAGGGCAGGTCGTCAATCCACATACCTAATGCCCGCAAGGCGGTCATGGTCGGCATTGCCCGTAGGCCGGGAGCTGTAGATGCTGTGGAGAGGTAGACGTAAGCAGGTGCTCGTAACTCCAACCCAACGTAGTCGGCAACAGCGCCTGGAGACGGCACTTGTCGTCTCTTGGGGCCGAGATGCGTGTGACCCAGGCACGCCCACTTGTGAAGCGCCCTGACACGTGACGGCAGCCGCTTCCAGACCCGGGGGGCCTCCCCGCGGGGCCTGCATCGCATCGTCTTGAGTACATACTCCTTAAGTTCCAAGTCTGCCTCGGTTCGCCGCTTCATATACTGCGAGATGACGACGGGATCGTGGACGACCTCGGTTCGCGTCTGCGTCGACCCGTCCTGCAGGCGGACCTCTCTCGTGATGCGGATGGCTTTCTTGACATGGCGACTAGCCGATGTGAAGCCACTAATTTGGCTGGTGCCGTCGTCGAATTGCGCCGGCGTCGCGGCGGCGTGAACGTTGAATCGATCATCCTCGTCTTCCGTGACTGCCACGTCCTTGTCGTCGTGCTCCCGGGCGTCGGACAGCGTTGCCTTTTGCTTCTCCCAAATCTCCTTGATGCCCTCCTCGTACATTGCTTGTTGCTTCTTGACGTTATAGGCGTGGCCGCCGTTAGCGCGCTTCTCACGCTCCATGGCGTCGGCCGACGTGGCCAACGGGCCCTGAACAGCCTCAATGTACCCTCCCTTCATGGACGTTCGGATGAAACTGAAGCCGAGGCCGTGTCCAGTCGGGTCACCCTCGCCGTGCAGCTGGAGCATGGCCTTTTGCGCACAGGCGTCGATGAAGGCCTTTGTAGTTTTCCAAGGTGCCATCTTGTCGGCAAGTGTCTCTTCCTGCTTTTCGCCAGGCTTCTTGGCGCCCTTGGGCGCCTTGCTTCCGCCCTCATCCTCGTCGTCTTCTTCAGCATCCATGTCCATGACGTCATCGTCAATGTTGGCATTTCGGGGATCGTAGCCGGCGTCCTCGAGCTCCTTGATTCCCAGCTGCATGGCATCCAGAAGACTGACCTCCTCAGGCTTGATCATGGCGCGAATCGCATTTTCGTCGGGCAAGATCTCGCTTGGCTTCAGGCGCCACATGCCTTTTTCGCCACTCTCCCTGTCGTACTGTAGAAATTTGGGACGAGAAGGGTGTACATTATAGGCGAAGAGGTTAATAGCGTTATTAGGTTGAAAATTGGCCCGCCTTGGTGTCCGGCCCGCCTTGCTGTCGAGCACCACCTTTGGTGGTGAGGGCTTTTGCTAGCCGAACCACATAAAGTGGGGCGGGCACGATTAGTCAAATGGGCCTACCTACTCCGTACTCAATGGCAAAATGGGTCTCGTGATGCGCAGCCGCGGCCAGGCCCCGCTTCTCGGACCGCAACAATTGCCCCATACTCCCGTGCCCCTGCAAGTAATCCGTACGGCCGCACCGTTGGCGCCAAGCAGCGTACTGTATGTGCTCCGTATCGTTCTTGCTCAAGTAAGTACCTAGGTAGGTACGTACCTGCTCCGTTCTCCATACCCCGGAACTCGAGTGATGCACTTTCTGCTCCTCACATTTGAACTGCAATAGGCGCGCGCCAATGGCGGCCGTAGCCATAGCACCGACAATTATTGCTCTCCGCGCCCCAGTGCAAGTGTCCCGTGCCCTCGGTCTCGGCTTGGGGGGGTGAAATTGCAAAATACCGCTAGCAGCGCTGATCCAGGCATATAGCGACGGATGTATGTATGTACGTACTACTCCGTATGTGCATATATGGTATGTTACCCCCGTACAATGCATAAACCACATCTCAAGGTACATATTCCAAATATCTCTCGGTTTTTTTCACGTGGTGCGTGACTGCACCTACCACCACACGCAAGATCCATGGCAGCTACCCAGGTACTCTTGGCGTTGACCACAAATGTCTCTCTTGTTGTCTCCCGAGTTGGCCGATGTCTTAATAGCTATACGTATTATCACTACGGGGTACTGCTGCTCCGTACGGAGTAGTCGCGCCGAGTGCTCCAAACACCACCACGTCCCCAATCCCCAAACTCGCGAGCAGCGGCCACACTCCAGCGCCAGCAAGTCGACCCTTTCTGCGCTGTCTCGCCTTGATTCAAGCTTGTTACGAACAGCGTTTTGGAGCGACGCCGGCAACCGGGTACTACATGCCGTGAAGTGGCATCGGGCTCCCTTTCATCTACGGGTCGTGGAACACGGAGTATCACAACGCAAGGCGCGCACTACAACCGCATGGACTAATGCCATCATACCGCAGCATCGTAGTGTGGACTTGACCACAGTCAGATATGCCAAGTTGGGACCTGAGTACTCCGTATCATGTTCTGAGAGACGGTGCGCATTTCATCCTGTTCGCCAACGAGTCCTCGCTTTGTTCACCATTGCCAGCTACTCGTAGTCGTGGACCGTGGTGAGTTGTCCCAATCGGAGTGGGCTTCGAGCATCAAGCTGGGTGATGCATTTGCCTGAGACATTCCACGTATGACAGTCACGCGGAGAGTGATGGGAATGGGATGCTTTCTTTTTTTGTTCTCTCTCTTTTTTTCCTCTTTTTTTTTTTTTGGTCTTTTTGGTCTTTCCCAACTTGATACTCCGTAATACCACAGAGGATACGGACTTGGAATAAAATATGCTGGTTGTGATGCTCAACACTGAGATGGATGAGCGAGTACACCCACTCCCTCAATCATAAGGCAAACACCCCTCAACTCCAAGACGTAAAGAAGACACGACCTTGCCCCGCATGTCGGTCCAGCATTCGACAAGTCCATGCTCCGGGTATCGTATATATACTCCTCGCTAGACTGACGGCGCCCATTGCAACGGGGAAGAAGAGGGAAAACGCCATGTACACTTGACTGCGTGTCGCGAATCTCTCTCTCCTTGGAAGAAACTACGGGCAGTCAATCCGAACAGCAGCCGGCGCGGTGGAAAGAACAAGGTCTCCCCACCGTCGTTTCAAGATTCCGCCAGCTCAGGAGTCGGTGCCGTCAAGGGAATCATATCGCGCCTTGGTCATCTCAAGCACCCCGGCGTGGACATTGTCTGGCTGTCGCCAATTTCAAGAGTCCTCAGCATGACATGGTAAGCTTTGCCACATCTGCACAGCGGCCGCAGCTCGTCGACGCACGACAAGGTGGATGAAGTGGTTTATTTTACAAAACGCAAATCAAGCGCCGTCTATGCAGTACATACAGGTCCTGGCGTGTGCACCATAGTCGCCATCCTCAGTCGTATATCAAAATCATGTCTCTTCGTGAATCATTTCGCCCAAAGCCTTGCTCTCCTCCAGAATGACCCTCGCCTTTTCTTCAGCAACCTCCATATCTTCCATGATCAAGCGCACTGCCAACTCGGCCACGAGTACGGTCTGAATGAAGGCTGCGGCTCCACGGCCAGCAATGACTCTGTCATCCACTGCCTTCTCCTTCAGCAACTCGCTAAATTCGTGAACTAGGTAGTCGCACATCAGGTTGAACCCGCGCGGTCCGTAGTACCCTGGATTCAGGTTGTCTTCCTTCTTCAAGGATCTCGCTTTTCCAGATGAAATGTTCTTTTCATGAATGGAGCGGAAGTGCGACGCTCCGCCGCTTATGACGCCGAGCAACGTTCCATGGTATTTTCTGAATCGGTCTTCCAGCCCCTCCCATTCAACCTTTGGATAACTCTTCTGCTGCCAGAGTTCCTGAGCAGTCTGTCTTTTGTGTTTCTGGCAAAATTTGCTTTGTAGCCGCACGTCCAACCGCTTACCCTTGGCAAAATCGTCAAGTAACTTCTCATCAACAGGCTCTCCGCACCAAGGGCACACGGTTGCTTCTTTCATGATTCTTTCCACATTCTTGATTTCGTCGTCCATACTCAGTTTCCCTGTCTTTCCATCTTGATTCTCCATGTCTGAAGGGTCGTCTGTCGATGGACCTTCTGTTCTGCCTTCCCTCGGCGATCCAAGCCGTAGGTCTGATATTGACGCGGGCATTTTGAAAACCGCACGAGGCGGCGACGGAGACCTTGGTATTGCTCTCAACTTCGATTTCTTCTGCCACCTGCTACCGGTAGACCCTTGCGACGAATCAATTGAGCTCGGTAGGTTGAGTGTAGTTTTGCTAGGAGGCGATGGAGGTATGGAGCCGGGGGGTAGGCGAAGTCTGTCCGTCCTTGGCTTTTCTGGGCTCTGCAACGACGCCGGCACCCGTAACTTGGCCGACGGTCTCTTTTTGCCTGCGCCAGGAGGGGTAATTGACCGAGAAATCGCTCGGGATTCTGTTGAGCTTTTCGTAACCGGCTGTCCTTTTGAGCTCTGCTTTCCCGTCTTATATGTGGCTTTAGATTTCCTGATTTTTGTAAACCCCAGTTCGTCTTTTAGGTGCTCCCCGGGGTTGGTCGGCAGTGTGCTCCTGGGTTCTTTGCGTTGCGTGCGTTGAAGCGCTGCACCCGTCTTGCGTCTTTTGCTGTCTAGATCTTCCGAATCCTCTGCCGGTTCGACGGGTGAATCCCTTCTCTTACTTCGGATTTTTCGCGTTATGCCGAAGCTGGTGCTTTTGATGTTAGCACGTGCTGCTCTATCATCTCCTTCTCCGGAACTATCCGAGCTGTCAACAAGGGAGGACAAAGTCTTCGTTTTTCGTGCTCTGCCGGTTGGACTGCCTTTTGGGGCCGATTTCCTTTGTGTCATTACGTTCGTAGGACTGTCAGTGCTGAGAGTAGTATCTTCGTCCTCGTCACCGCTGGAAACTGGAGGATCGTCGACATTCTTAGCTGCCTTGTGTCTTGGTACAGAATTGATGACAGACAGAAGCTGGCTGGGCGCCTGGTTCTTGCTCAGCCCAACTCTTCTCACGGGCGCTTTGTACCCCCTTCCATTGTTCAGAACCCCCATTGTGCTTGCTGGAAGCCAGAGTCCGAGAAATCGAGAGCTTACTGGCCTGTCAGTGGCACAGGGGTATAGAATGCCTCGGGTCGATTCTATTCAGCACCTCATTTCAGCATGCTGGCCGTCTTTTAGGCAACGATGGTTGTCTAGGGATTCCAAGTTGGAGTAGGCAAGTAAGCTGAATGCGAGCTGACCGGCGTAATGCTGGATTTAGGTCGTTCGGTATGGTTGTCGTTGGTCGGAAATCAAGGGTTCGGCTTGAAGACGATGCTGCATTCCAAACAAGGTTCACAACTGCTTTGAAATTAAGTGGGGAGGCGCGAAGTGCCACCAGTTGACACGGCCGGGCAGGGGCAGGGTCAACTGGTGCACAGGTGGGCGGGCCATTGGTGGCTGAACCTTGGACCTTGGACTTCCTCTGTCCGCCTCACCGACCCAGACTGACAGACGATAAATAAACAGGTTGCCAGAAGCCTTCTCGTAGGCACATATGGACCTAGGCAGTTAGTTGACACTGGCCTAGAGTTTTCCAGCTCTGCAGAACCGTTCGAAAAGCTTTCCGCTCTGTGCGAAGACGACCCTGCCACGCATCGGATCAGCCGAATCTCCCGTCGCCCTCCCAGACGATGGCGACACTCAATCGCAAATACGCGGCTCTGCCTGATCTGGTAAGCTGCCCCGAAACTTACCAGCAATTCGAAATTTCACGACGCTGATAGAACGGTAGGATTCGGCCCCAGACATTTACGAAACACCCGAATTGACTGACGACAACTCCACCGTGCCTGTATGTGCCCCCTATTTTTCATGCCCGTGTTCCGGTCCTCACCCTTGTACAGACCACAACAAATAGGGCACAGTCCGATGACGAATTCTACGACGTTGACGAGGATGAAGACGGCCACGGCATCTCAAGAACAAGATTGCGCATCAACGAAGCTCGCTCGCGTTTCTTGCCCGCCAACGTCGATGCGAACGGGGTTGATTTTTCAGATCGCGTGGATGGAAAACGAAAGTCATACAAGGCATCCAGTCGCCGTCAGCGCATACTAGAAGATGGCACCTGTGAACTTGGCGACCTGTCCGACGATGACGACGACGAGAGCCTAGAAAGAAGGATCGCACGGCTAAAAAGGGAAGTCGAGGAGGCAAAGGAGGAATATGCGAGGCGAAGAGCCGCCGCCACAACAACAGGCGCAGAAGCTAGAGATACGGGCCCCTCAGACGGGAGATTGGACACTTTGAGTCAAGTCCTCGACGACATGGCCCAACCTCCCAATGCCGAGACCTCCCGTGGCATGGCAAGGGCATACTTTCCTCCGTCAAGCAGCAAGCCTGAAGACGTCCCAGCAGGCAATGGTCCTACATATACGGTCACCTACGCGCCAGCTTACGAACAGAGCCATGCTCTTGCCAAGGCTGCTGATTTTGACCGAAGGCTACTCATGCTGGAAAAAGCTCTGGGAATTAGCGCTTCATCATTGTCCGAAGCCAGTGCAAATGGACTGCCAAGAGCTATATTGCCCACCCTGGACAATATGGAAAAGCAAATTTCGACTCTGGCCCAGGCCTCGACCTCGAACCTGGATGCCATTACCCGGCGAGTGCGAACATTGGCATCGGAGCAAGACAAGCTCAACGACTCCCGGGAAAAGGCCAAGGCACTCAGGGAAGAACTCGGCAAGCAAGGTCAATCTTCGGCCGACGAATCGGAGCAAGAGTCCAAGATCAATGCATTGTATGGAATTCTGCCCACAATTGAGAAGCTCACGCCTATGCTGCCTCCGTTGCTGGACCGTCTGCGATCGCTTCGTGCGATCCATGCTGATGCTGCAACCGCGAGCCAGACCCTAGAGCGCATCGGGACACAGCAAGCGGAGATGACGGGGGAGTTGAGGCAGTGGAAGGAAGGCCTCGAGAAGATGGAAAAAGCCATGGCAAAGGGAGACGTTACAGTCAGGAGTAACATGAAGATCATGGAGGGCTGGGTACAAGACCTGGAAGAACGAATGGCCAAGCTATCCTAATTTGTTCTTTTAGCTCCATCTTGCACCATGATACCCAATAGCAACACACAAAAAGTTCGCGCAACTGCTCTGTTCGTGCTCGCAGTCGACTCCACTTACTCTTCTCAGCGGGCGGTGTAGCCAGCTGCCAGCCAGCATTGTCACGTGGCGGGTCTTTTCGAGCCTGCTTATTTTTCTTTTCTCTTCCGCTTCAACCTCCACTTCCATCGACCTTTGCCATTCCTTGCAAACAAATTGGCTAGAACAAAAACCTGGCACTCGTACATTATTACAGGAGTATGTTGTAACTATTGGTAAGTAGTGGCTACTTTCTATTTAAACTTGTTCTCACGCGATATCTGGAATGATGCTCCAATAGCATGTATTACCTGAATACTCCTTGATGTACTTTTTATCACCAAGATCTCTGACTCCAGTCTCACCTTTCTCCTTCACACGTGACAAAAGTTTGGAACGAGCCGCTTGCTAACGCCGTGTTGCATTCAAGAAAGTACATACTCCACTCCCACAAACAGTGATGGCTTCCATACCAAGTGCCACCCCGTGCCATTTTCGGGTGCTTTACTTTGCTTCTGCCAGTTCATTTACGGGAAAAGACCACGAGGCTTGGCCGGCACCCTTACCGCTGAGCAAACTCTTTGCCGAGCTCGAGGCAAAGTATCCCGGTATCCAGACCAAGATCCTGGACTCTTGCTTGGTTACAGTCAATCTCGACTACGTAGACGTCCCCGGTGCTGGCGATACGAATGGGCCCGTGATTCAGGAGTCTGATGAGGTCGCCATTATACCTCCGGTCAGCTCTGGGTGATGGGAGAATTCGTTGATAGACATGAAACCTATCTATGCCTTGTGTTATTCGATTCGCGTCCACGGCGTTGGTCAGTGGTTCTGGAGCCCTTGCCTCGGCCGAAATAGGAGATGATGACTCCCACAGGGCTATGCCTGGGCAGCTTCTGCCTGGCTGCCCCTCTGTCTGCAAAGCAAAGGATCGCGCTCCTGTGGTAAATCTTCGGTCCACCAATGCGTACTCATGTACCGCCCCCAATACTGCTGCCAGTTGGGGTGTTTGTTGGAGTATTGCCGGACTCGCCGGATTAATACCATGACGATGAGTACAATGACGACGAGGATCAAAGCGGCAACAACGGAAAAAACAGCGGTCAAGCTCGTTGTTGTCGACACATTGCACCCGAAGGGACGAGTGCGCACCTCCCATCGCTCTGCTGGGTTGGGGCAGATTCGCTCATTATACACGGGTGCCAAGAGCGGGACTCTGTACGAATTGGGGATGCATGACCACGTCTTCATTCACGATTTGAGCCTCTGGTCCTGAGTGGTACTGACGAGGGAGGTGATTCGGACACTCACGTATGGACACCAGCCGCATTGAAATGAATCCAAACAACCCCCGCACGTTTTGTGTGCCCAGCAGCGCAGCAGATGATCTCTGCTACTCTCTGCACTGCTGAAGTTGTTGCGGAAGGCATCGACAGGATATGATTGAAACGGGGATGTCATTGCCAAGGTCGGCAGAGATGAGACGTGTTTACCGGCAACTTTTAATGTCGCTTACTCAGGCTAAGCTGGCGGATTCGCATCGAGCTGTGACTGATGCATGGACGGAGTAGTTGAGGCGGAAAGTGTGGAAATGCTGCGTCCGCTTCGGTGGTGTTGCCGACACAACGCGGCTGTGCGGGGAAAGCAAAAAGCAAGACCGCATCGGTCGACCGTGGATCTGGTCAGCATGTTGAGCTGTACGGGATGGGCAAGGACCAGTGGAAAATGTTCAGCGGCATAGACGAGGAATTGCCACCGCATCAACTTGTGGGCTGACACGATGACACGTGAATATCTGCAGTGGGAGCTTTTGCGAGGATACCGTGTACAGTTGATGCTGGAGCGCGAGCCAAATGATCCAGAATGTTTGCCTACCCCGGAGACAACGGCGACGACCATATTAGTCCAACAGCCAAAGCCGCATTGGTGCGCGGGAATCGTCAACATATAGACGCAGTGTAAGCCCTCCCTTTCCTGACGTAATGCCGATTATCAGTAGAATGACAGGGCGAGGGTTGGGCACACGACGGCAACAGTCTCATGTAACGTATGAAGCATCCAACTGTGGGTACGAACACAACAAACCCAATCACGGACATGGCAGTCGTATATGAAACAATCTGCACGTCATCCATCACGGCGTTCGGTGAGATGGCCGAGTTGGTTATGGCGTCAGGTTAAGGTCACCTTGACAACTGTTTCCTGATGGAGCAATCCTCCTGGGTTCGAGTCCCAGTCTCATCAATCTTTTTTTTCTGCCGACCCGCTTGAAACGCGGAGGTTTATTTTTTCCTCGCCCAATCAAAACCAAGTGGCATCTCTTGGTGTATCGTGTAGTAGCATTACACATTACACAGAAGCTGCTGCCCCCGAGACACCAAGGTCTCAAGGACCGACCGGTCCGTCACGACGCGACACGCACGCCTCCAGATCACCGCCGCCGCACGCACTCGAATGCAGGCACGAGCCGCCGAGTAGCATCGACGGCCCAGGGCAGCGCGGGCCGACGCTACTCCGTCACTCTTTGTAATGTAAATCCCGCCTGGGCGGTCCTATTTCCCGGGGCGTGAACTGTGAACTGTCGTCCTCTCTTCTTCCCGCCTGCATGCAGCCCCCGAGTTGTTTCCCGGCTGGACGACCATGTGTTCGAAATGTCCCATGAGCTGAGGCGAGACATGGAGGCAGGCAGGCAGGCAGGTGAGGTGACGAGAAGTTGAGGGTGAGCGAGTGAGCAGTCAGTAGTTCGACGGCATGTATATATAAGACATACACACGACCGTGGACGTCTCCCCTCGCCCAGGAGGGAGCATGCACACCCCTCAGCGCCATCACCATGATAAACGAGTCGTCGACGAGGCCCTCTGGGCGCTTGGGTGCCCGGCCTGCGCGGACCTGGTCGCGGGCGGCGCCGCCGTCCGGAAACTCAACGATGCGTCGCCCATGGCGCAGCCCGGCACCGCCGTCACCGTCATCACGTCCAGGGTGGACGAGATTGTGACGCCCCCCGCCGCTTCCTTCGTTGACGAGACGGGCGTGAACAACATCTACGTCCAGGACTGCTGCGGTTTCGACCCCGTCAGCCACGTCGGCGAGGCGGACGACCTGAATGTGCGGAACTTGGTGCTGAATTCCTTGGAGAAACCTGTGTACTTGGGTTGCTTGGTAAGTAAGGAGACGTGTGCGCGCGTGTGCGCGTGCCCGTGTGTACGACGAATGACAACGGATGTCGTGGGTATGAAGCAACTTGCTCGATACTCCGCCCGTGTTTTCCAAAACCGTGTTTTTGGCCTTTTTGCAATAGCATACACTAGACAGTGATAATCATACAAAATCACCCCCTGAATCAGTCTCTGGCAACCAACCTCGTTACCCGTCGCCAACAACCAGCCAGTCTATACTCAAACAAGCCCGCCAGCCATGACCATCTCCCGGGATCGCCGAACTTGTTGCTTGAGCTTTCTCATCTCCGCTCGCCTTCGTCTGGCGTGCTGCTCATCATCTTCCCCAGGCCGAGAAGCAGTCAGAGTCTCCAGTGCCATCAGGTCAGCGAGAAAGCGGCGAATTCGAAGTCCAGTTTTGTTGCGTACAAAGGCGTCAATCTCTTCATTGCACGCCGCGGAAGCCGCAACATGCAAGCCTCGAAGAACATCGCGGTCCTCTATTTCCCCGTCGTCATAGTCAACCTCCACAGAGTCAGCGCTGCCTTGAATCGATGACGTCCTTTTGGGAATGTTGGGCCGCGCCGTCAGCTTGGCTGGGACGCCCCGACTGGAAGGGCAGCATATTCCAATGTGATGAGGGTCATATTGGGAAACGGGCTGCTTTTTACTGCCCTTACCACGGGGTGGCCCCTGGTGAGGCCGACGTGCAGCTTCATCCACACCGCATTCTTCTGGCTGCCCATTTGTCTGCCCGTCAAACCGCGTTTCAGCTTGTTGTCCGCGTGGGAGTTGAGAAGGCCTTGCCGAAAGACCAGCTTGTGGCTCAATCTTTGAAGGGCGACCAAGCTGGCGCGAATTCCTGACACAATGCCCTACATTTAGTCTGTTGTTACTCAAAAACGCCGTAGAATCCTTTCCAGCTCTATACTGCGGGTCTCTCCCGTGCCTGTGCCGATGTCCCACCAAACCGCCGTCGTCATGAGGCCTGGGTTTCGGCATTGTCAGGGAATGTCTTCGCCCTGTGGTGATGAAATTCGGCCTGTCCCATCGTTGTGTTGTCTCGCCCGCACCGCTGCTTCCTGCCTCTTGAGCACTTGACTTTTGATAAGGGCTGTGAGAATCGGAACCAACGTACTCTGGGGCACAATACCCGAGAGCCCCTGCCTTGGTGGGTCGATTTTGTCTTGACTCTTTTCCTGATTTCCTTCTAGGTACCTTGGGTTTTGCTGAAGGGACCCTAAAGTGTGCCCAGTCAGGATCCGTTGTTAGTTCTTCTTCAACAGGGAAGCAAGGGAGACAGCGTCGAGTCGGCCGCTTCTTCCGCATTCGATGGTTTCTCTTCTTCCGAGGGGGCGGCACTTCGTCAATGAGTGCATATCTAAATTCATCCATATCTCGTGACTGTGCAAAAGATATTTCCGTACCAGTGCTTTGGAGCGGACCGGAACCATTGTATCCGTCCAGTTGCGCATGTGAACAACCATGACCACGCTGTCGACGCAAAGTAGTCGGGGGCACCTCTGGCTGCAGATGCTGCAGGTAATGAGGCACGCCTTGAGCCTGCTCTTTTGACGTCACAGCAAGCCCAGCTGCCCGAAGTTGAGGACGAAATGGGAGGAGTTCCGAGACTGTATGAAGTGTCGCATTGTCTATCGGCGGTGTGGGTGTAGCATTCACAGTCTTGCCTCGAGCACATGTCTGATTTGCGTAAGCCTCGAGATCTCTGGCGAAGCCATTCAAGGCATGGTGTTGGCTAGATGTGCGTGATGCACTGTCGTTTTGAGGCGAGTTTCCGCCTGAAAATTTCGAGACCAGCCGAAAGTGTTGAGCAATGCTTCGAGACACTGCAGCTACAAGTGCGGAATCAACAGACTGACGCCTTGACGGGTTGACAACATCTGCGGCGGCATCTATCAGACTGTGGCGAACATTGGCCGGCCCTCGATGAGCGGGAGTGAGAAGTCTGCGCTGCGACAACTGCAGTGGAGGTTTTGGTGCTGAATGCTTGGTAACAGGATGATGCGTGGGAAGATGAGAATCAAATTTGTCAGATTCCGTGGCTTGGCCGGCAAAAGGCGGTTCCGGAAAGGAACTCAGGTCAAATGGAGATTCGGATTTGTGCAGCTGTTGTCGAACGTTGGGGCTCACATCAGATGACGTCTTCGTCTTCATCCATGCTGGCAAAGGCGCTGTTTTGCCCCCCGAAGTCCTAGAAGATGCGTCTATGTGTTGCTGTCGACAGTCGCTCCCGAGGCCATGGTGCTCCCCGACATGCTTTGGCTGCCCGAGACCGAAGAGCTTTGTAAACGGCGATTTGCGAACAGAGCAGCGAGGCCGGCGAGGACGTCTGGAGAGAAAGACAACACGGGAGCGCGGGCGGTGGGTATCAAATGTGCTTTGTAATGAATTGTTTGCCTCGGGGATAGATGCTAAAGGAACCATCTCGACCAGCGAGCAAGATGGTGGAAGCAACGTGTCCAACAGAGACTATCCAAGAAAAGTAAGACCAAGTACTGGCTATGAGGTACTGCGATGAACGCGAGGTGCTGCTCGATAGCTACTAAGGCATGATGAGAACACCTCGTCCACGACGCGGCCTTGGTGGATGCCGGGGCTCGAAACATGGCGACGGCCAGGAAACGCGGAGAGAGACGAGTAGGGTCAAGTTGCGAGCGCCTTCTTCAGCAAGAAACAGAGTAGAGAGGGCCCGGGGGACGATCGGTCGACGGACGCCACTCGTTTCAGGAAGGTGCTGGCGTGCTCGAGAGGGTCACTGTATGTGTTCGGATTCCGCATGTTGGTTGGGCCTTCACCTGACATCCTTGATGCCAGGATTGGAGTAGACGTCAAGCTGCCTCCGACCCTTGCGAAGCAGAAACTCAATGGCGGCGAAATCGCGCTTTTCTATCCTGAGATTCCGATCAAACTCGGACCTGAACAAGGATGACGCGTTAGGAACAAATACATGTGCAACCAGGTACGCAATCCGTGTCTACTGCGCGCCTACCTAGCAAATTGTTCGAAGTGAGCTCGAGTGCTCTTTCACCTATCAGCTGCCAACTGCGATCAATGCAGGGAGGGACATGTCGGTGGACAACCTACGACGGGTTTCTTACGGCTCTCGCGCAGGCAACTGCGGTACAGAGCCAGAACCTCTTTCTGGAGACCGGAGAGGCGCATTGTGGTGACGGCTGGAGGTTAACGCGAGCTGTTGATGTTGATGAACGGCAGAAGTTTGGCAAAGACATGGCCGGAACAGCAGAGCTGCCTCGAGCAGAGAGGGTCTGGCCAATGGGAAGCTAGCAATCCACATGAGGGGTGGTCTGCACAACCCTAACCCGAGCAGCAGATGGTTGTCCCCTCGTGCGGCAGCAGACCAGCATCCTTTGGCGCCTCTTCACAAGACAGACAAGACAGGCTGCGATTTGTAGATGAAGACCTTAAATGGCGGCACCAACATCTTTTCTCTTTTTGCGCCTTTCACAAAGGTCAGTTGTATCTTGTGGATCAGGACGTCGGTTAGTAAGCTGGTGCCATCCATTTGTTCGTATTAATACGAGGAGCGAGTGCTTGGCTGCCAAGTCGACCCCGAACCATCATCACGCTTACACATCAACCACGACCAATCCTTGACCAAACATCAACTTCACCAACCCACGACTCTGTGTGTTTTCGAGACTTCAGCAATGCCTGCCTTTTCTGTGAGTAGAGATGACCCTCTCTCGCTGCAAGCTGCTCATGGTCGTGGTCGCTGCTTGCCACGCCGATATCGCTTCCGCAGTTCTGAGCTGAGTCCCGAGTCCTGACTGACGCTCATGCTCGACCACAGCGTCTAGTCCGCTTTCTTGCCAGAGATGGCCGCACATACTACGGCGATGCTATCCTCCCAAGAGGGGTCACAGACATGGCCAAAACCAGGCGAGCTCGCATTGTCACTGGTGATATATTTGGACAGCATCAAGTCACAGACCAAGTGGCTGACATCCGCCTCTTGCTACAACCCTTGGATCCCGCCCACGTCAAGACCGTCCGATGTCTTGGCTTGAACTACGCCGACCACGCCGAAGAGACGAATATGCCCCAGCCCCAATATCCAATCCTTTTCTACAAGCCGGCCACATCGCTCTCCGGCCCATCTGACCCAATTCCGGTTCCGGATGTGGCCCAGGAAGGCGCCGGCTTGGATTACGAGTGTGAGCTGGTAATAGTCATCGGAAAGAGAGCCGTCGACGTTTCCGAGTCAGAGGCTCTCGATTATATTCTTGGATATTCCGTCGGCAACGACGTTTCACATCGAGACTGGCAGATCAAGCGAGGGGGAGGCCAGTGGTCTCACGGCAAGGGGTTCGACGGCTGGGCACCGTATGGACCAGGCATTGTCACTACTGACCTCATCAAGGATCCTCACCAGTTGAGGATTTGGACCAAGGTGAATGGCGAAACCCGCCAGGTGTGTACATTTTGCGTGACCTTGATGTGATGGGAGCTGCTGCTAAAGGACATCAGAATGGAACGACTGCGGATCTCATCTTTGGAGTAAAGAAGACCATCTCGCTACTGAGTCGTGGCGTGACCCTTCTGCCGGGAGACGTCATTTTCACAGGAACGCAAGTGACTTTTCCTGTTGGCACCAGATGCACCATTGAATCATTCGTCTGACTTTGGAATAGGCCCGCGGGTGTAGGCTTGGGCAGGAACCCTCCGGTTTGGCTCAAAGATGGAGATGTCGTTGAAGTTGGTCTAGAACAAGTTGGAACCTGGTAAGCAATCTGATCTCTCCGACGACGAACAGGGGCATCGAAATGCACCTCGCTAAACAAAGTACTACCGTGTGCAGCACCAACACCGTTGAGTTTGCAAAGGTCGAAGCAAGGCTGTAGATCAGTTATAGGAATAGATGCCTACATTTCGGGCCTTGACACATGACCAGATACGCACTTTATTCTCAGATGACGAGGGGAGGGCATGCTGGGTAGAGTAAAATCTAGTGGTGTTCTCGCTCATTGCATGGCGGCATTCTTGCGTGGCATTCTTGTATCTTTGCTGTGTACAGAGACCCGAACTTGAGGATTCACGAAACCCTCGTCGAAGCGCAAACATCAAGCCGCTCTTGATGGACGTTTCATGTCCTTGTCGTGGCTCTATAAGTAGTGCCGGCCTGTCACACGATAGCAGTAGCACTAAGCTAGATATTACTTAGATAATAGTTAAAAGCCTTAAATTAATCTACAAAAGAGAGAATTATATATACTCTTTAAATAAGTATGCTTAGCTCTATATATTAAGTATATATTAACTTAATTCTATATATATATATATTTATTAGCTTTAGATAGGTATTTTAAAGTATATTAAGTATACTATTACTATATAATATACTCTCTAATTAAAGCTGTATTTAAAGCTATTATAAGCCTTAAACTCTATAAGTATATACTTAATAAAGTATTTAATTAAAGCTTTTATATACTTACTAATACTTTTAATTTACTTTAATTCTATTATTTTATATAATATAGCTATACTATTTTTTAAGTAAATTAAAAGTAAGTATTATATACTTATTAGCTAGCTGCCTTATTAGCTAGCTGCTCTTGCTCTTTATATTTATATATACTTTCTAAGAGTATTATAAGCTCTCTTTTTTCTTTCTTTTATAACTACTTTTATATAATTATAAGCTTATATTTTAATTATTACTATTATTATTATTATTATTATTATACTTACTAAGTTAAGTAGGTTTATTTATACTAACTACTAGCAGCTATTTCTAGTAAATTAAGGTATATTTATATTTACTATATTTAAGAAGCAGCCTAGTAGTACTACTTCTACTTTTAATACTAAGAAAGTACTAGTAATACTTTCTTTCTCTATATATTATTATCTCTTATAGTATACTAAGCCTATAAAAGTATAAAGAGTAAGTTATACTTAAAAGTATTACTTTATAAGTTCTATATACTAACTATTAAACTAAATCTTTAGAGCTAGATATACTATATAATATACTTTATAAGAGCTATATTTATATAGTTATTATAAGTAAAAGCAATAAAAGTTGCTGCTTTAAGGGAACTATTAGTTGCTTTAAATAATACTACTTATATAAAGTAAGTAATTATACTTACTAGCTTTAGTAAGCTTAATTTTACTTCTTTAATTAGCTAATTACTAATTATATATATAGTTATACTATATTAGTCTTTATTACTAAGTAGATACTATTAATACTAAGTATAAATAGTAAAGTAAGCTCTTAATACTTTATTACCTTTAATTTTATACTTAATTTTAATACTTTAAGCTATAAATATATAATAAGTATTATTAAGTACTTTAATTATAGCTTAACTTTCTTATAAAGTTTAACTTTATATATAAAGAGTTTATACTTAGTATTAAAGCTAATAATACTACTAAAGGCTTATTAGTAGCTAGAGAAAAGAAAGCTTATATAAAAGCTTTATTTAATTAAGTTATAAACTTAGTTATTAAGAAGTAAGCTTTACTTTTATTATTTTATTATAAGGTTTAATATAAGTAGTAGCTTACTTTTACTTATAAGTATTTTAGTATTTAGTATTTTAGTATTACTTTATATAATTTTATTTACCTTCTAAGTATACTTTACTTAAAAAAAGTAAGTACTTATATATTTAAGAGGTAATTAATTTAATACTTCTTTTTAGCTATACTTTTATTTATATAATTATAATATTATAAAAGTTAACTTTAGCTGCTTAAATTAACTAAATTAAGTAGGCCTTTAAAGTATTTAAAATACTACTTATTTAATATCTTTATAAATCTATTAGTAAGCATCTTAGCTATAAGTAAATATATAACTTTAAAGCTTTCTTTTTTATATTTCTATTTTAACTATATATTATAAATATTAATATAGTATAAATATATATTAATTTGCTTACTTAAATTAAGTATATATTAAATACCACTCTAGATAGCTATAGAGCTATATAACTAGTATATCTTCTTTTTATATTAAACCTAGAAAGCTCTTTAATAGAAAGAAAAACTCTACTTACTTTTATTTTTACTTTCTAGGCTAGCTCTAGCTTTATGCTAGCTAGAATCTACTTATTTTCTATATATATATAAGTATTGCTAGCTTTACTAGCTGTATTCTAGGGGGATATATAGTTCTTATAAATCTAGCTTGCTTTTAGCTTTATACTAAGGCTATTTTGCTTCTACTTATATACTTACTTTATCTTCTAACTTCTAATTACTTCTTCTCTCTAGAGATATAGTTTATCTTAGTATAATATATTGCTTATTGCTTTCTTAAAAGTAGGCTAAGCTAGCTTTATACTATTATATAACTACTAGTATAAATATTTAGTATTTAGCTATAATAACTTATATATTTAGATTTACCTTACTTTTATTTTATATATAAATTACCTCTTAGCTTTATAGCTAGTTATAGCTAGTATAGCTGCTATACTAAATTTAGGCTTTTATTAAATATAAAGCTAGCTAGACTTTTCTCTAACTTTCTTCTCTTTTTTCTTTCTCTTTTAACTTCTTAACTTTAATATATACTAAATTCTACTAATATACTAGCTTTACTTACTATTTAGCTAAGCTTAAGCTAGCTTCTACTTAAATTCTAGCTAACTTCTTGCTAAAACTATTTTTATTGCCTTTACTATTATTACTATTATCTTTAAATTAAGTTAAAACTTATATCTATATATATATACTTTATATCTACTTTATATTAAGCTTAACTCTAGGGAATTACTAATTATTATTAGTAGCTATTATTATATCTACTTTTTAATTTATTAATATAAAGAAAGTTATAGTAAGTTTAAGCTAGTACTAGCTTATTCTCTACTTAATAGCTAACTACTATAAAGACTTTTAGTGCCTTTGAAAGCAAAATAATAACTAAGTTCTAGTCCTAGAAAGTTGCTAGTAAGTCTATATATATTTCTATTTCTATCTTTATTCTAGCTTTAACTTTATATATAGCTTAGTCTTTTTTATTAAGTTATTTATATTATTTCTATATTACTTAAATCTTAGCTGCTACTACTACTACTAGCTTAAAGCTAAATAAGCTCTAAGCTTATTTATACTAGGAAATTATTAAGTTAAAGATAGTAATAGTATTATACTTTAACTATTATATTTATAATAATTATTATATCTTTATAAGTTACTTTAAAATCTTACTATTTTTAGCTTTAATTTAGCTATAGTATAATATAATATTTAAGACTTATTCTATCTTTCTATACCTCTAAAAAAAGCTAAAAGTAGTCTTTAAGATAATACTATTATATATTATAGTAAGTAGTCTACTCTACCTCTAGCTTAATATTACTAACTAGCTATTTTAGTTTATTTCTTAATTTTTTAAGAACCTTAAGGCCTTAGAGAAAGCTAATAATTAAAAGAAGAAGAAGTAAGCTTAATTTAGCTTAATACTAGCTAGAGAATTAAATAATAGTATAAACTACTATAAAAAGATTCTAAGTTAGTTAGAGAAAATTATAGTATTAGTTACTACTATAGCTATATTTATAGTAAAGTTAGTTTAAATTCTAAATAAGTATACTAGCTATATAGCTAAAATAAAAGCTTTACTTATAAGTATAAATAAGTATACTTACTTAGTAGAACTCTAGAAGAAGAAGCATAAAGAGAGGTTTATAGATAAATCTAGAGCAGCTATAAGTAAGTATAGTAGTAACTTTAGTATATAGAAATAAGTCTATATAAGTTATAAGTTTACTTAGTAGTAGAATTAAAAAGAGAGAGAGAGAATAAAGTAAGAGTAGCTTAAGCTTAAGCTATATTTAGCTATAGTAGTAGCTACTTATACTATAAGCTTAATATACTTTACTTTAATAAATTTAATAATTATTTAACTTTACTATTACTATAATAGTAAGCTAGTATTTAGCTAGTATTATTATAATTCTACTCTTAGTATTTAGTTAAGTAGTTTTACTTTCTACTCTTTAGCTAGTTTAGCTACTAATTAGTAGTAAGTTATTTAGCTTATATTAATAAACTACTAAGTTAGCTTTATTACTAGCCTAAAGTAAGTTAAAGCTTATTTAACCTCTCTATTATTTTATAGCTAATTTAGTAGTTTTATACTTATATAAAGTAAGTATAATAAAATAATATAGTATATATCTTTCTTCTTAGTGCTATACTAATATAAAGGTAACTTTATACTAAGTACTTACTTATAGTAAAGAAACTTATTTAGCTTTATCTTGCTTATTTATAGCTAAATTAATATAGTAGTTTTATACTTATATAGGCTTTTATATAGCTAAGTTATTTATTTTAATATACTTAGTAGAGGTATATTCTCTATTACTTCTTGTTAAGAACTAGCTTTATAGTATATATTTCTACTTTATATTTTTTATATATAGTATATACTTAATATACTTCTGCTTTATAAATAGTTTAGTAACTTTATACTACTTATTTTTATTATTTTCTTTTTAATAAGTATTATTAATACTTTTTTTATACTACTAAAAAATTTTATTTCTAAAGATTACTACTACTATATTTACCTCTTTTTTTTATATTACTTTTATTTTACTTCTATATTGCCTCTACTATTCTAAGTATAATATAGTATATACTATATACTTAATTTAGTTTTAAGTAGTTTACTACTAGCGCGCTCTCTCTTCTGCCTCTACTGCTTCTACTATAATGCTTTAATACTTAAAACTTATAAAAAGTATATTTAGAAAGTATATCTTTATACTTTAAACTTTAAGCTATACTACTAATAAAAGAAAGTATAGTAAATTATAAATACTAGTAAGTATATTATATCTACTATATATAAAAAGTTAAGTAAAAGCTTTAGTATATATACTAAATTCTCTATATAGTTTAATTTTACTACTAAAAAATTTAATATATTATTAAAGTAAGCTTATATTGCTTTTAGTTCTATTTATTTCTTATATATACTACTTAATTTATTACTTAGTAGTATAGCTACTAGTGCTAATTTATAAGTACTAGTACTTACTAGTATATTAATACTTTTCTACTATAAATATATACTGCCTTTAAACTAGTAGATACTAGTAAGTTTTTTTTAGAGCTAAGCTATAGTAAGCTTATATTGCTTTTAGTTCTATTTATTTCTTATATATACTACTTAATTTATTACTTAGTAGTATAGCTACTAGTGCTAATTTATAAGTACTAATACTTACTAGTATATCAATACCTACTTACTATAAATATATACTGCCTTTAAACTAGTAGCTA
>NW_024467623.1:727-1592 GCF_000804445.1 Metarhizium album ARSEF 1941 | reverse complement strand
AGTTATACTATAAGTATACTAACTAGTAGAAGCTAACTTATACTTTAGTTAATATACTTTATAAAGAGGCAACTTCTTATAGCTAATATATCTACTTTTATACCTCTAAGAGCTCTACTCTTCTTTATAGTAGAGAAGAAGATAGCTATAAAGATAATAGTATTTAAAATACTATTCTCTTTCTACTCTCTCTCTCTTTTAATAATTAAGTTATTAATTTAACTAGTAATAAGTTGCAATAAAAGTTACTTAATAAGCTAAAGTACTTATTTTAGTAAGTACTATATTAAGTATAAGTTAAGTATAAGTTAAGTATATATTAAGCTTTATAGTTATTTTATCTCTACTTTTTTTTTTTAATAATAATTTTTTTTTTACTAGCTAGCTTTAGTACTAATATAACTATAGTCTAGTTCTATATATATATATATATATTTTTTTAATTAATTAGCTCTATACTTTATACTATTATTTAGAAATTAATTACTTATAAATTAAGTTTATTATACTTTTATATATTTCTCTACTTAGCTTTAATCTTTATTAATAGTAAAATTAAATATTCTATATAGTATATACTTAGTATTCTATATAGACTTTATTAAGTAAGTAGTATTTAACTTACTGCCTAGCTAAGTGCTCTAGAACTTCTACTTACTACTAGTATTAATTAAGGCAGATAAAAATATTTATAAGTTTCTTTACTTTAAAGAGTTTTATTTACTTTAATTAATACTAATAGTAAGTAGAAGTTCTAAAGCACTTAGCTAGGTAGTAAGTTAAATACTACTTACTTAATAAAGTCTATATAGAATACTAAGTATATACTATATAAAATATTTAATTTTACTATTAATAAAGATAG
>NW_024467623.1:0-611 GCF_000804445.1 Metarhizium album ARSEF 1941 | reverse complement strand
AGATAAATTACTTTATTATTTATTAATAGCTTTTTATTATTACTACTAGTTATAAGTAATTATAGCTTATATTAAGTTAGTATTCTTCTTTAAGTACTAAAGAAATACTACTACTTGCTTTTATAGTATTATTCTAAAATACTTAGTTATTTCTATAAAAATAACTAAGCTTAAGTTATATTTATATATAGCTTTATTTATACTTATACTAGTAACTATTAAATTATAGTTATTTAAAGCTAACTAGTATACTATAAAGTAATTTACTTAATTAACTTACTTAAAGTAGATAACTACTTAAAGAATTACTTATATCTCTTAGTTAACTTATTTTATACCTTTATTTATTTAAAAGATCTAGAAGTAGTAAGAAGTTAAAAGTAGCTATTTAATACTAACTAAGTACTAAAGAGTTATTTAAAACTTACTTAACTAGTTTAATTCTTTATTTATAATAATTTATAATAAAAACTTATAGAAATACTATTAGTAAGTCTTAAAATATTCTATATATTCTTCTATACTTATTATAGTTATAACCTTAAGCTAAATATATTTAAATAAATAATTTATAATAACTATAAAGTACTATATATCTCTCTTTTTCTTAG